>NC_137023.1:40644368-40891868 GCF_032717465.1 Coenobita brevimanus
TGTTACGGGAACAGAGAAAGATAAATGTAATAATTTTAAGTGAGAATACGAAGAGTCACTACTAAAGTTCCAGATTCAAAACAAAAGAGTTAGGTAAAATTACAAGTTAAAGTTTAATGCACAAACTAACAACAAAACATTCAGGACTCATAAGGATAATGTAATGGCAAATAAACAGGTTAAATATATGGTTAACTGCAATAGCCTCTATTAACACGAAATTAGCAAGCATAAATTTATCTAAGTCAGCCCTGATAAAATGAGATACCAGATAATACTCAGTGAATTGCAGATAAATAATTACAGATACAAACTATTATCAAAAATGACTGACATAAAGAACCCCACACGAATCACAAAAACTTCACTAGGCCCACAAACTAAACCTATGCTACACAGTACAAGAAAAAATGCAACAACAGCCATACTCAAATTACACACAGCTGCTAGATGGTTGGAGATTTCTTGAGCACTCACAATAATAATATCTGTACAGGGGAGGACAGAGATGTGAACAAAATGAGGAGCAGATCTAAGTGGCCATGATGCAGAGATTGAGCTCATTATATAGGGGCCAGCAGAGCCTGATACAACTTGTAAGAGGGACGCGCAAATGAAGCGATGGGGACAGAGAGCTGAAAATCCCGCAAAGTATAACAGAGAGAACGACTTACTCTACTATAACGGTAGAACGGGGGACTTGAGGCAGAACACGCTCGTGATCAAACATGCAGCAACTGTGCGTTAGAATTACACAAAGGACATGAAATCATAGGCTATGTAACAATATATATATATATATATATATATATATATATATATATATATATATATATATATATATATATATATATATATATATATATATATATTATATATAAATATATATATATATATATATATATATATATACATTATATATATATATATATATATATATATATATATATATATATATATATATATTATATATATATATATATATTATATATATATATATTATATATATAATATATATATATATATCATATATATATATATATATATATATATATATATATATATATATATATATGTATCGGTACACGGCTAGCACTAAATATCGTACCACCGCTAGCACCAATATAACGACAAATGTAGCCGTTATGGGAGTAGCCAGTTGACTACATATTAAGTTGTTCTGCTTGTATAGTATAACTAGAACCCCCCGTGTTGGATCGACGACACTGTGAGTCTGTAGTACACGTCAGCTACTCGCCGTCACTGCCCGCACACTTCCCACCAAAGATCCCTCTGCCACGAGAAGGTGGAAGCTGGTCTGTTATTAAGTGGTAGCGTAAGGTGACAAAAATAGAGCAGATTAAATCTCTCTTTATTGGGTACAGAATAATATAACTGCGACTCGAGAGATATGTAGGAGCGACTGAACCACCTCCCTTTATAACTGTAAAGCGATCTCTCGACGCTGTACAGTCACCGAGCCGGACAAGGCGCCAGGTGCTTAGGTCAACCAAAGAAGTGAGGTGCCGAGCATTACATATACTCTGGGCTTATGCAAAAAGTAGAGATAAATGACAACTCTACTAGCACATTATACACCTCTATAGAATGGTATAAGTACATTCACATATACCAACATAATAAATGGTTCCCCAGGACTTTACACTTACGCACTTATTCAGATATCTTTTCACTTCTCCTAACCTTCTTTTTATAATTGAAACAGGGTGGCCCTTGTGGTCTGCCATCCACCTTCTTCCTATACCACAGCTAACAGCGAAATTATATTTGGTTGTTCATCATTCACACTTCATTACACACTGTTAATTATGAGTAAACAGCTTTAAAAATTATTATGTAAAATGTGTGATACTACAACTTCATATGGAAAAAGATGTTGACTCCAGAACATCGCTCGGCCACACCATTGAACGTCCCTGTCGACATTGTTGTCCTAAATCTACCATGTAACCTAACCATAGTGTAGGGTAGCCCCAACTATTCAGGAACATCCACTTGCAATCCTCGAGTACGGACACACGTGGTATCAAGTGGGTTCCTTATTTGGCGCCTTATAATAGTAGCCTACAAACCACAAACACAGGACAAGACCACAATAAGTAGAAAGACCAACGCCAGGACCAAAATAGGAAGGAGAAAGGTATGAAGGAGAGATAGTGACAGTACATAAAGTGCTCTAAATCAGTCCTGTATTTCAGGAGTGGGAGAAGGAAGGTAAGCTCCTTTAATACATGAGACAGCCTGTTCACATTCAAGAAGTAACATTGAATGAAGGTAAAAAGGGTCGTAACTGGGATGAGAAGTTCACTGTCAAAGCTAGATGATGCTTGCTAGGCAGAACTGCTATCTCTTTACTGTGTAACTCACAAAAATCAGGTGCAATATAGTACCCCTTTACTGTAAGGAATTGATTCTGTGAGGCACAAATCACAGTTACATCCTCTGTCTCAGGAAAGTAAAAGTACTGTTTCGCATGAATATGAGCATGGAAAACTGACTTCAATTGAATGGGTTGGAAGGTGCAACGTTGCAGAGCAGAGGAAGCATTTGTGTCCAACAAGGCCCTATTACACTCCTCTACCTTTAATGGTACGAAGACAAAATGGAAAGCAGGACATACATGGAGATCAAGAAATGAGGCCTTACACTTCTCAAATTCATCCACAGTCGTTTCTGCTACATATTTCTTGTCATCTGAGACAACTAACACCTCTGGACCCTCTTCAATAACAACAAGTGTATTATTAGCAGTAGCAAAGGGAAGGAAATGAACCGCCATGCCTGGTATATTACAGCATTCCTCATAGGTACCAGTATAAGGATGCCTTCATGGGTCAACTGGGCCTCTAACAATGGGTAATAATATTCCAGTTGACTCAGATCAAAGAGTGGCATAAGTCCATGCTTCCACATAGCTATATCAAGTGCATTTGTTAATATATTACTAGGCAGCAATAAAGCATTAACCCTGTTCAAACTTGCATCGATTAAGCCGTCCACCATATTGGCTGCATGCTTCTCCAAAGCAGTGGTTGACTCGTCGAGAGCATGTAAGTACTCAGCAAATAACACCAAGTTAGTTAGGGTTAGTAGGTTAATTTAGATATTGTTCACAAGCTCTACTAGATGGTTGGTAGTCCTAATTATCTCGTTAGCTTTGTTAGTGAACTCATCTAACTGTTTATACACATGCATGATTAATCTATTATTGGCTTTAGCGGCCAGTGTCAAGTCATGCATCTGTCTACCCAATTGCACTACATCCTTATCTAATGCCATACCAAAGAGTTATCCACGTCCTCTCTTAGTACGTGCATGGACATGCTTGGAAAGATCCGAGTGTACGTTAGGTAAAGCTACATGCAAGTTAGTGAGCCTGTCGGTGAGCCTGTCTATATGCCTAGTCTGAAGCTCAACAAAGCTTCAGTGTCAGAGTTTGTCAATCATGGGTTTCGATTAAACATCTTTCCCACTTCCAATAGTTGCTGTCTGAGATTCGACAAGCCCTTGGAGACCTCCTTGACAATATCTGGCGTTTGGAGATAGCCTTCCATTGGATAGTAGACGCATACTGCATCTTCCACTACCACGACTTCTCCAAGTGGGCTCTTCAGTGCTCCTGGCATTAACGCAGTCGTGTCCATGTCCGATGTCGTTCCATAGGTCCACCCCAAGCAACGCACGAGGAGTTTGAGCCACAGCCACATTTTTTTTTTTTTGCAAGAGTAGATACTCCCTTAATCACTCTTGTTGTGGGTTCGTAGCTTGCTGCGATACTCTTGGTTAGGGACAGGTACGGATGACGACATAGACTGCGACGAAGACAGAGGGCACAACACATCAGACGATAGGCCTAGCTCTTGACTTACTAGTTTGATTCTATCAGCATATACTGCCTCCTGAGTTCCATTAGCTTCATCCTTTATTCTATAAGTATTTCCATGTACTCGTTCCACAACGGTATATGGTCCGCGGAACTTAGGTCTGAGCTTGGAAATTCTCTCAGGGTTGTGGATTATGACCTTCTGGCCTGCCTGTAACGTCTTTTCTTGACTACCTTTGTGTTGTTTCGCCATCATCTCCGCTCTTAAGGCTTTTAATCTTTTCCGTACTTCACTGTGTATAAATTGGAATTTCAACAACTGTGCCTTTGCGTAGTCTTCTTCGTTGTCTACTCGAGTAGGAGGTCCAGCCAACAAATCGTAGGGTAACACTTTCTCTTCTCCATAAAGGATATAATGAGGAGACTTCCCAGTTGATGAATTTTCTGAGGAGTTGATGGTCGCCGCTACGTGGTAACCAGTCTTCCCAGTTATCCTCCTGATTTGAGGTTATTACTGGTCTCAAGACTTCCAGTATCTTCCTGTTTGTTCTCTCCACCAGGCCATTGCTCTTAGGACTGTAAGGCGTTACAAAAACTTGCTTTACTCCATACATACGACAGATTTCTTGTAAAACCTGGTTACGAAATTCACTGCCATTATGCTGAGCAATACCTTAGGTGTAGAGTATGGACAAATCACTGAAGTCACAAAAGCGTGCGCCACCTCCTCTGAAGTTTTCGTCTGTAAAGGTGCTAAAACAGTGAATCGTGAGAAATGGTCCACTGCCACCAGTACATAACTTGAACCTTGACGACTTCTCGGCAACGCTAAGAGATCAATGGAGACTGTATCCCAGGGTTTTTCCGGTAGAGGATACTCTAAGATGGGAGTCGGAAGTCCCGTCGTTCCTCCTATTTCCGCGCATTTGACGCATTGACTGACGTGGGCTTCTATGTCCTTCCTCATGGTCGGCCAATAGTATTTCTTTCTCGCCTCACGTATGCATCAATCGCGACCGGGATGACCCGCTTGAGGTACGTCTGAACTAACTGTAGCACGGCTTGCTGTAAGGTAGCAGGAACAACCAACTGATATGCAGTGTCCTTCCCTGGGGGTTGCTTATAAAAGCCCCTGTTGAAGATGGAAGTGAGTCATTGGTACTGGGAGTTCAGGTAGACAAGTCTCGTCGCCAGACTCCAAGGCATAGATGACTTGAGACCACACTGCATCATTACGTTGTTCCGCTTTTACCGTGTCTGAGGAATACTCAGCAAGAGCAACATCCTCGGCTATGGTAGCAGCAATGTTTCTACTCAACGCGTCGGCTACAACATTTTGACGGCCTGGTAAATATCTGACCTCTGGATCAAACTCCATTACCTTGCCAAACCAACGCGCAACCTTACCGTGCAAGTTTTTTCCTTTAAACAAGTCGCGTATGGGTGCATGGTCAGTTAAACAATTATCCGGTAGCCAAAAATAATATCCCGGAAATGTCCTAACGCCCACACGACTGCTAATGTCTCCAAATGTGTCGTCGAATAGTTCTTCTCTGGGGGTCTTAATGCCCTACTAGCATACGCTATGGTATGTGTCTTACTTTGCTCATCCTTCTGCTGTAACACCGCTCCCAGACCCAAACCTGAGGCGTCCGTGCACAAATAGAAAGGTTGAGTATAATTAGGAAACGCTAATACGGGTGTTTCTGACATGGCTTGTGTGAGCTCGTTGAAGCTTTTCTCTTCCGAGGGTCACCATTTCCATGCAGCGTCCTTCTTAAGTAGCGTCGTTAAAGGTGATGCTATGATGGCATACCTGTGGACAAAACTCCTATAAAAGCCAGTGAGGCCTAGGACGATCTTATCTGATCCTTGTTCTGTGGTGTAGGAAAATAGGTCATCTAGATACGCTAAGACGTCTTGCCCTAACATCTCGCCAAACAATTGGTTTATCATCCGCTGAAATGTTAAAGGAGCATTACTCAGTCCAAAAGGCATCCGGAGAAATTCAAAGTGCCCACGGTGAGTGCTAAAAGCAGTAATGGGACGCAACTCTTCGGTCAGCTCCACCTGCCAATACCCTGACGCTAGATCCAGACAAGTAAACACAGTATTTCCCTTACCTAATGATTGAAGTAAGTCTTGCAGATGCGGAATCGGGTAACGATCCGGTACTGTTACGTTCATTTGCCGAAAATCCACAACAGGTCTCACACCACCGTCCTTCTTAGGCACTAGAAAGAGTGGTGCACCAAGGCGAGGAGGAAGGCTGGATAACTTCATCACGAAGTGTCCTTTCAACTTCCTCATCCACTGCTTCCCTTTGGCTGTGCGGTAGACGGTATGCGGGCACATAAACTGGATTTGTACCAGGGCACAAACCAATATGATGCTTCACCCTATCCGTCCTACCCAGCGCTTCTCCTGGAAGTGCTACTACGTCGGAAAATTCTCTAAGGAGGGCTAGGAGTCGTGTTTTATGGCCTACATTATCCGTGACCTTCACGTATTGCTCCAGCTGTTTTTCCTTAGCCAGACGTACGGGTTCCGACTGAGTTGTTGCTTGAGATGTAACTACAGGAGAGATCACCGGCACGTCGTCGACTTCCTTTATGGAGGCACCATAGCACATCAAGTCGCCTATATAACAACCATCTCTGAGCTTAACTGCGCCACCACTCATATTTGCGATGAAGAGGGGCGTCTTCTGGTCTTGGCCAATGCTAGTCAGAGTCGATTCCAGCGACAATTCCTTATGTTTTACAGTCTCAGTTAAGCATGCACAGTACACACTACACTTCCTATTCAAAATTCACAAAAATGGCGTCGATTAATCAAGCCTAGGAGTCCCCAGGGGGGGGGACCATAAATGCCCCCACCATCTGCCCCTCTCCCGGTGACGACTCGAGGTGCCTGGAACCACTGTCTGACTCTCTTCTTCTTCATTTCTGCAACATTCGCGGCCTTTCATCTAACTTTCGCTCTGTTGAGCACCACCTCTCCTCCTCTAAACCTCACCTTCTTTTTCTGACGGAGACTCAGCTGTCTGAGGCAACCGACAGCAAACCCTTTTCTGTATCCTCCTACTTTCTCTATACTCATTTCAAAGCCAAAGGTGGTTGTTGTGTATACATACGCAACGACTTATCTTGCTCTCGTGTTCCTGAACTTGATTCTTCTGAATTCTCCACACTCTGGCTTCGGCTTTCCTGTCATTCTCTGACTAAATATATCTGTGCTGTTTACTTATCCCCACTGACTAATGCAAATTTTCTTCACTATCTTACTTCTACGATGGAACACATTCTGTCCATTCCTCCTTTCTCTGAAATCTCCATTCTTGGAGATTTCAATGTTCACCACCACCTTTGGCTCTCCTCTCCTTTCACGGATCCACTTGGTGAACAAGCCTACATCTTTCTATCCTTAATGACCTAGAGCAGCTTGTACAGCACCCTACCCGTATCCCTGACCGCCTTGGAGAGAGCTCCAACATACTTGACCTCTTCCTCACAACTAATCCTTCTGCTTACTCTGTTAATCTTTTCTCTCCGTTGGGCTCCTCCGATCACAACCTTATTACCTTAACCTGTCCTATCACTCCGGTACGGCCTGTGGACCCTCCAGGGAAACGTCGTCTGTGGCATTTTGGAGCCGCGAACTGGGAGGCCCTCAGGCAGTACTTCTTTGATTTTCCCTGGAATGATTATTGCTTCCATGGCCGTGAGCCATCTGAGTGTGCCTTGCACATTACGGAGGTTATTCTCTCGGGCATGGAAGCATACATTCCTTTCTCATATCCTTTGACTAACGCAAGAAAGCCTTGGTTTAATCACGCTTGTTCTAATGCTGTCCGCAGCAAGGAGAGGGCCTACAAAAGGTACCAGAGCCAACCCACCCCTGAATCACATCATCTTTACGTTTCTGCCCGGAATCGTGCTAAGTCTGTTCTTCGCTCTACTAAAAATAATTTCATCCATACTAAATGCTCTCAACTCTCCAACTCGAATTCTTCCCGCTCCTTCTGGCACCTTGCCAAAAATCTTTCTAACAACTTTACCTCATCATCCTTCCCTCCTCTTTTCTACTCTGATGGTTCTGTAGCTATTTCTTCTACTGATAAAGCAGATCTCTTCGCACAGACTTTCTCCTCCAATTCCACCTTAGACGATTCCGGTGCTGTTCCTCCATCACTTCTCCTCTGACTTCCTCATGGCTGACATTAAAATTTCTTCAGTTGATGTATTTTCTGCCATCTCTGGCCTCAGTACTAACAAGGCATATGGGCCTGATGGGGTCCCTCCTGTTGTTCTCAAGAACTGTGCTTCTGTGCTTACACCCTGCCTAGGCAAACTCTTTCGCCTTTGTCTGTCAACTTGTACCTTTCCTTCTTGCTGGAAGTTTGCTCTCATTCAGCCAGTCCCAAAGAAGGGTGACCACTCCCAACCCTCCAACTATCGTCCAATTGCTTTAACGTCCTGTATTTCAAAAGTTTTCGAGTCAATTCTTAATAGAAAAAATTTAAGGCATCTTTCCTATCACAACCTTCTTTCCGATCGTCAGTATGGGTTCCGTCAGGGACGCTCCACTGGCGATCTTCTCACCTACCTTTCAGACTCCTGGTCATCCTCCTTTCGGGACTTCGGCGAAAGCTTTGCCATTGCACTTGACATCTCAAAGGCTTTCGATCGAGTCTGGCATAAATCTTTAATTTCCAAACTGCCCTCCTACGGTTTCTATCCTTCTATCTGTGCCTTCATCGCTAGCTTCCTTTCTGGTCGTTCTATAGCCGCTGTTGTAGACGGCCATAGTTTTTCTCCTAGATCTATCAACAGTGGTGTTCCTCAGGGCTCTGTCCTGTCACCAACTCTCTTCCTTTTATTCATCAATGATCTTCTAAGCTGTACATCTAACCCTATCCACTCATACGCTGATGACTCCACCCTTCACCTTTCCATTCGGTTCCCGCAACGCCCATCTCAACAGTTACTTCAAGAAACAAGGGATGAGGCTATGGCACACCTAATGTCTGACTTGGCTCGTATCTCTGACTGGGGTAAAAATAATATGGTTGTCTTTAATGCATCTAAGACTCAGTTCTTACACCTATCAACCCGACAAAATCTTCCACAGGTATACCCATTAATGTTTAATAATATTCAGCTTAATCCTGCATCATCCTTGAACATGCTTGGGGTTTCATTTACTCGGGACTTATCTTGGAAAGATCATATTACATCTCTCGTAAAATCTGCTTCCAAAAGATTGGGTGTGCTAAGCCGACTCCGTTCTTTCTTTACCCCTGCACAATTGTTGTCTCTATACATGGGTTTTATCCGCCCCTGTGTGGAGTACAACTCTCATGTGTGGGGAGGCTCCCCACACACAGCTCTTCTCAATAGGGTGGAGTCAAAGGCTTTTCGTCTCATTAACTCTCCTCCTCTTACTGACTCCCTTCAACCTCTGTCTCTTCGCCGCACTGTTGCATCTTTATCTCTTTTCTATCGCTACTTTAATGGTCACTGCTCCTCTGAACTGTCTGCTTGCATTCCTCCACCTCTACGACGTGCGCGTAGCACCCGTCTGGCAGCAAACTCTCATCCCTTTTCTGTCCAACTCTCTAATGCAAGAGTTAACCGTTACTCCCAGTCTTTCATTTATGCAACAGGTCAGCTCTGGAACTGTCTCCCTCTATCTGTATTTCCTGCTGCCTATGATCTCCAGTCTTTCAAACGCAGTGTGTCCAGGCATCTCAAAATGATTGGATCTTGAATTTGGCTCTCTATTGTATTTTGCTTTTCTCTTGGAGGGAACTGTTACTGCGGGCTTATGGCCTTTGATTCCTTCTTCCTCGCATAAAAAAAAAAAAAAAAAAAAAAAATGCTACATCAGTTCCCACCGACACGTCAGGTACTCGGACAGGAATTTTACAGACAGTTTGACTGGGTAAGTGGTGATTACCACTCACTATAGCCCTGACTTTCTTCCAGTCCATACCCTCCGCTTCGTGTGCATCCGGGGACTCCCTTGACGCTTCACTTGTCGGGGTCACAACTGGTTGGACGGCTCCTTTTTTTTTTTTTTTTTTTTATGTGTCCGACTCTGGGCATAGGCTTCACAGCCTGCTATCAAGGCCCAGCAGTCCTCCTACATACCATGCACCTCTACATGTCACCACTTCGGCGCTAACACCCACCGTCCATATTGAATACATGCTAGGGCTGTCTCATACAGGACTGGTGTATTGGTATTAGCGGGGGTATTTTTACGACATGTCGGCGGGGCTTCTGGTAGATCAGTAAAGCCTGATTTAATGTAATTCAAATCCTTAAACTGTTCCCTGCCCCAGCGGGGATTTGAACCTGGGTCCCTTGGGACTGTAGCCCACCTCTCTACCGACTGAGCCACCGCATCCTGATTGGATGCCAGTTCCAGTTCGTGTTGCTGAGGGATTAAGGCCTACAAACTCTTTCCCGTTAAAGGAAATGGAATGTCTTTGAGGGTGTATTACTATATCATACTCCTCCATGGTTTCAAAGCCTAACAGCCCATCAGCTGGCAGAGGAAAATCCTCAACCACATAAAACGTAGCATGTAACACAGGAGATCGTTTATCTGCCCTCAATGTCAACGGCACCTGGCTTACAATCTTCATTCACTCCCTGTCACACCTGTCAACATTACATCAGGTGGTGATAATGTCCAGTTTGTTAGAGGCATTTCACTTTTAAGTCTTTCCAACGCTTTACTAGAAGTAATGTTTGTACATGCCCCTGTATCCACGATCAGGGACACTTGGCCTTTCCCTATGATCCAAGGAATAGATAATAAGTCCACCTTAGTAATAGCTGCCACACACGCATCGGTGGATTGTACTATTTTAATTACTTTTGCTCGCGGCCCTGAGCTTCCCCCGAACTAGCTGGGTTCCCTAGTTTCTTCCTCTTTTCAATGACAAAGGGGCAACAGTCCGTCTCATAAGGACAATGCCCATGTATGACATACCATCTTTTCACCTCTGGCTTAACAGCCTTGGTCCTTTGCTGTGGAGAACTAGTAGCTGTATCTCTCCAGCCTGAAGTTTGCAAGGCTTTGCTAGCTTCTGCATAGCATATGCCTGCCTTCGCCAAAGCCTGACTTTCAGTACAGTTAGGATGCTGCTGTACTATATCAGTAGCCAGATTAGGTACAGGTATCTGCCACAAAGGAGGGTTAGTCTGACTTTGCACGCCCATATTGTTAGTCATGCCCCAGGTATTTGGATAAGGACCCTGGATTTGCATGCCAATATTAGTATTCATGCCCCATTGATTAGGATTCTGGGTTTGCATGCTAATACCATCTGTGTTTATACCCCATGCATTTGAATAAAGAACAGAAAATAAATTCTGTCCAGAACCTTGTGGTGTACTAAAAATATCTGAAGTATACACAGGTATGTGAGTGGTTGTAGTACTATCACTAATGACTGGATTTTGCATATCCTGAGTGACCAAAGGTACTGTTGTAGTCTCAGCTTTCACAGTCTCCTCACTAGGATTACCCTCATTAGCAAGACTAGTGGCCATTTTGGATCTAACTGATTGCTCTGGGACTGTTGAATAAGTATGACCAGGACGCAAATGTAAAACGTTCAAATCCTCATCCTGTCCTTCAGAAATATCCTCATCACCTTGATCCTCAATATGTCCTTCACTCATTTAATATGTCTGAGCACTTTTATTTGATGTATCAACCCACTCATAAAATTCTGAGTCTAGTGGGATTAATCTCTATTTCCCTAAATTCTACGTCTCCACTTCACTGTATCCATCCAACCTTGTCAGTAATCCCCTCCCAGTTACAAGAAGATAAACAGACATAAAAAGGATAGTTATGGTAAGTGACAGAGAACGGGACACATATAAATTACAGAAAGTATA
This sequence comes from Coenobita brevimanus, assembly GCF_032717465.1. Taxonomy (NCBI): domain Eukaryota; kingdom Metazoa; phylum Arthropoda; class Malacostraca; order Decapoda; family Coenobitidae; genus Coenobita; species Coenobita brevimanus. Next base: position 40,656,135 of record NC_137023.1, read on the forward strand.
TTTATTCCAAGGGAATTCTGAGAAACCTTTCCACTCATCAACTAACTAACGTGTGTTGATTCAAGTGTGTGTGTGTGTGGAACGTGGGTGAGGATGAAAGTAGGTATACAAGCATGGGCGATTGTATGTGTGTATGCTCCAACAGAGGATCGAGTGGCAAGAGTGAAAGATGAGTTTTGGGCGAGAGTAGAAGCATGTATGGACAAGTTTGAGAGGAGCGAGAGAGTGCTGTTGATTGGAGACATGAATGGCAAAGTTGGGAATGTACGAGTGGATGGAGTGGTTGGTCAGTGGGGTGTGCCAGCTGAAGTAGATGGGAATGGTAGTGCTTTGGTGGACATCTGTGCTGGTAAGGGGTTGGCAATAGCCAACACCTACTTTCGGCATAAGATGATCCACCGGTATACATGGAGAGTAATGAGGAGGATGGATGGTGAACTTGTTGAACGAAAGGCAATGATAGACTACGTGTGTGTGGATGAGCGAATGAGAAGACAAGTGTTGGATGCAAGGGTGTGGAGAGGGTGGGGGAATGGAGTCTCGGACCATCACTTAGTGATGGCCAAGGTAGAGCTGCAAAGAAAGTGGTTGAGGAGACGAAGGGGAAGACAGGAAGAAGCAGCTCCTGTGAGAAGAGTGGAGAAATTGCAAGATAGTGAGAAAAGGACAGAGTATAAGAGCATAGTGGAAGAAAGATTGGGAAGGTATGAGCTAGAGCAGATGGAAGGGGTGGAAGACATATGTAAGATATTCACGGAAGAGATAAGCGCAGCGTGTGAGGCGGTTTGTGGAGTGAGGAGGAGATGCAAGGGTGTGCAAGGGACAGCATGGTGGAATGATGAGGTGAAACGAGCTGTGGAACAAAAGAAGAAGGCATATGGTGAATGGTTGGCGAGTAGAGGTAGGGGAGAAGATGAGAGAGAGAAGAGAGAGGTATATGTGAGCAGGAGAAGGGAGGTTAAGAGACTGGTGAAGGAGAGTAAGAAGAAAGTGGATGAAGAGTTTGGGAGGAATCTGAGTGTGAAATGGAGGGAGAGTAAGAAATTGTTTTGGAAGGAGGTAAAGAAAGTAAGGCAATGTGAAAGGGGAAATAGTAGGGAAGTGAAAGATAGGAATAATAGATTGTTGGTGGAGAAGAGAGAGAAATTGAGGAGATGGAAGGAGCACTTTGAGGATTTGTTGAATGTAGAGAGTGAGAACAGTGTGAGTATAAGTGGTTGGGGAATGGCTGGGAGAAGAAGAGATGAGAGGAGGGAGGAAGAGATCAGTAGGGCGGAAGTAGTGGAAGTGATGAAGAAGATTAAGCTGGGAAAGGCCCCAGGAATTGATGGAGTGTGTGGTGAAATGCTGAGGTATGGGGGTGAGATTGTTGTGGAGTGGATATGGAAGTTGTGTAGATTGGCTTGGGAAGAGGGAAGGGTTCCAGAAGACTGGAAATCAGGTATAATTGTTCCTCTGTACAAAGGAAAAGGGGAGAGAGAAGTATGTGGTAACCATAGGGGTATTTGCCTTCTTAGTGTGACTGGTAAAATATATGGTAGAATACTCATTGATAGGGTTAGGCATATGACAGAGGAGCTAGTTGGAGAAGAACAAGGGGGATTTAGGAAGGGAAAAGGGTGTGTAGATCAGATATTTGTTCTAAGATGTTTAGTGGAGAAGTATCTAGAGAAGGGAAGGAAAGTGTATGCTGCCTTCATGGACTTGGAGAAAGCTTATGACAGAATAGATAGGCAAGGTATGTGGAAGGTATTGAGAATATATGGAGTGGAGGGGAAATTGTTGAGTGCTGTGAAGAGTATGTACGAGGGAGCTAGGGCTACGGTGCGAGTGGATGGTAAGCTGAGTGAGTTCTTTGATCTCAATGTGGGACTGAAACAGGGGTGTGTGATGTCTCCATGGCTGTTTAATATATATATGGATGGGGTTGTAAAGGAGGTGCAGGGTAGGGCAGTGGATGTGGGGGTGGCCCTAATGAATGAGGGTGAGATTTGGAAGCTTCCGGTGTTGCTGTTTGCTGATGATACAGTATTGTTGAGTGAAGATGAATGGGAGTTGCAAGGTTTGGTGAATGAATTTGGGACAGTGTGTAGGAGGAGGAAGCTGAAAGTTAATGTAAACAAAAGTAAAGTTATGGTGTTTGAGAGGAATGAAGTCACAGAGTGTGCAGTGAGATTGGATGGTGAGGATATGGAGAATGTGAGTGCATTCAAGTACTTGGGTAGTGTGATGAGTAAGGATGGAACTTTGGGGGATGAAGTACGTGAAAGGGTACAGCAGGGAAGAAAGGTTGTTGGTACACTGAAAGCAGGGAGGTGAGTATGGAAGTTAAGAAGTCACTGCATGATGGTATTGTGATCCCTACCCTGACGTATGGAAGCGAGGTGTGGACCTTGCAAGAGGGGAACAAGTCAAGAGTGAGAGCAGTGGAAATGAGTTACTTGAGAGGAGCATGTGGAGTGACGTGGAGGGACAGGTTGACGAATGAAGAAGTGAAGGAACGTTGTGGGGTAGATGTGGATGTGGTTGAAAAGATTAGGAGAAATACACTGAGGTGGTTTGGACATGTGGAGAGAATGGAGAATGAAAGACTGACTAAGAGGGTGTATGTAGGTGAGGTGGAGGGAGGGAGAGGGAGAGGTAGACCGAGGATGAGGTGGAGGGATGGAGTTGAGAGGTATATGAGGGAGGGGGGGGTGAGTTGGGGGGAGGGGAGTTAAATGGTGGGTGACAGAGTGACTTGGAGGCGTTTTGTCTGCGGCCACCCTTTGCGGGATTAGGGCGTCGGGCTATAGATAGATAGATAGATAGTGTGTGTGTGGATTAATGCATGGACTCTACCTAGATATGAAAGTCCAGGATGATGTTCCACATTCCACGTTCCACACTCCACCAGACTCCTCCAACCACACGACAGCCAGCTCGCTGTGGGAGTTAGCAAGCGAGTGGTTCATCCTGCGTCACGCCAGGCCCGCCGCTTTCGGTCTCCCTCGGCTCGGTTCGGCCGTCCGCGCCAGTTGCTAGAAGTCGCTAGTTGATCCACTCCTCACCGCACTGGCTTGAACTCTCCTTATCTCGCCTCTCGCACACGAGAGCGAGATTGTTGCCAGTTGCGTTTGAAGATGGAGATATCTCGCACACCACAGGGCGAGATAACTGCCAGTTTGTGCTTAAGATAGGAATCTCGCACTGGCAGAATAATGGGAGGAATTAATATTCACCACTCCAGTTTATCTGCTCCTCTTAACTCACTAGTAATTAGTCCCCTTACAATAGTAGAGTAAGATTTTCTGTTTCACCTTCAGGAACGAGCAATTGCAAGGGTTACTGGTTCACAGCATAAAGCCCTTTAGCACGTATCGTATCCCACCGCTGCCACCAATTTAATGTATCGGTACACGGCTAGCACTAAATATCGTACCACCGCTAGCACCAATAAAATAATGTAGCCGTTATGGAGTAGCAGTTGACTACATATTAAGTGTTCTGCTGTATAGTATAACTAGACCCCCGTGTTGGATCGACGACACTGTCAGCTACTCGCCGTCACTGCCCAACACTTCCCACCAAAGATCCTCTGCCACGAGAAGGTGGAAGCTGGTCTGTTATTAAGTGGTAGCGTAAGGTGACAGAAATGAGCAGATTAAATCTCTCTTTATTGGGTACAGAATAATATAACTGCGACCCGAGAGATATGTAGGAGCGACACCACCTCCCTTTATAACTGTAAAGCGATCTCTGACACTGTACAGTCACCGAGCGCACAAGGGCGCGGTGCTGAGGTCAGCTAAAAAGTGAGGTGCCGAGCATTACATATACTCTGGGCTAAGTAGAGATAAATGACAACTCTACTAGCACATTATACACCTCTATAGAATGGTATTAAGTACATTCACATATACCAACATAATAAATGGTTCCCCAGGACTTTACACTTACGCACTTATTCAGATATCTTTTCACTTCTCCTAACCTTCTTTTTATAATTGAAACAGGGTGGCCCTTGTGGTCTGCCATCCACCTTCTTCCTATACCACAGCTAACAGCGAAATGATATTTGGTTGTTCATCATTCACACTTCATTACACACTGTTAATTATGACTAAACAGCTTTAAAAATTATTATGTAAAATGTGTGATACTACAACTTCATATGGAAAAAGATGTTGACTCCAGAATATATATATATATATATATATATATATATATATATATATATATATATATATATATATATATATATATATATATATATATATATATATATATATATATATATATATATATATATATATATTTATTTTATATATATATATATATATATATATATATATATATATATATATATATATATATATATATATCCAGTATATATATATATATATATATATATATATATATATATATATATATATATATATATATATATATATATATATATATATATATATATATATATGTATATATATATATATATATATATATATATATATATACTGTATATATTGAATTAAATGAATTAAAGAAATAATCCATATACCAGATTACTAGTGTCTCCATTCATAAAAATCTGTAACAGTTGGATTGGAACAGCTGTGGTTGAAGTTTAGGGGGAAACAACTTTGGGGAAGTGAGTTCCAAAGAGATGCAGTTTGAGGAATAAAAGATTTTTAATAGGCAGAAGTTCTGCAATATGGCAGTGTGATAGTCCAGTCATGAGTGCCACCAGATGCCCATGTACCACAGGGGAAGCCATGGAGAGGAGGCACAATGGATGCAACTTTGTCTGAGCATTTGCCATAAAAGTATCTAAAATATTGCAAAGGAGGCAACATTCCTTCTTACCTGTAGGGGAGATAGCTTATTTGTAATAGCAAGGCTATTAAATATTCCAACGGCTTTGTTCTGAATTTTGTCTAGTTGCTTTAGTGCAACCTCTCCACATCCACTCCACAAGGTGAGCAAAATTCCAGCTGAGACTACACATGACTCTTATAAACTATAGCAAACTGCTCGTCTGTGAAGAAGTGACAAATTCTGTAAAATAATCCAAGTTTCTCTGAGGTGGTTTTAGCAAGTGATCTGACATGAGAGGTCCAGCAGAGGTCATCGTTAAGTGAAACACCAAGTATTTCAATACTTTTTGAGACAGTGACATTAGTAGCACTGAAGGCAATTTAGGAATCTGGAAATATCTGTCTATGAGTAAATTGTATATACATTATTTGGTTTTACTAGCATTAAATGAGACAAGGTTATTTGGTCCCCATTCAGTGATCCTACAAGCGTCCTGATTTATGGAGATGGCTGTACTGAGTTGTGAGTTAGAGATATTAAGCTTTGTGAATGGGTATTTAAGTGAGAATGAACTGTGAAGTGTTGAGTCATCTGCATATGAATGGATGGGATTATGGGTGAGATAAGAGAGCATCAGTATGAATTAGGTATAGGGTTAGAGCCAGAGCTGATCCTTGTGGCACACCAGCATTAAATGAGGTGGAAACTGGAATATACATTATCTACTTTTCCGTGACACACTCTGTCAAAAGCTTTACAAATATCAATGGCTACTGCATGAGTTTCTCCATGTTGGTCTCCTGACTGATGGATGGTGTGTCAGAAGATTAATTATATCAATGGTGGATCTTCTGTGATGAAAACCATATTGTTTACCACTAATTACGTTATTGGATTCAAGATGTTTAACTACATGCTTATTCATTATGATTAAAAACCCTTTACCAAGAGAAGATGTGATAGCTATTGGTCTGTAATCAGAGAGGTCAGGGGAACTTCCTTTCTTTAGTATATGGTGGATATTGACGTCTTTCCAAGAATTAGTGAATGAAGAAGTACGTATGCATAGTCTGAATAATTTGCCTAAAACAGAAGCAAGTTCTGGGGAGCACTTTTTCAAAACGATTGGAGGAATTACATCTGGGCATGGAGCTTTGTTGGTTGGTAAATTCTCTAAGATGGATTTTATGTATTTAGTCTGTATTTTAAGTGGAGCAGTTTCGAGGGACCCAAGTTCTGGTACTGGGATGTTCTGGCTGACTCCCTCTAATGTAGAATTTCTGACAAATGTACTGGAGAAGGATATTCGCTTTACCTAGCAGGTCATTTATAATGTTACCATCTGAAGATTTTAATGGGGGAAAAGGTGATGACTTGTTAATGTTATTACCGAAAGAACTGAGAGTTGACCAGAATATTCTATTGTCATTACAACTGTTTAGTAGCTTGGATGCTTGGTTGTGAAGAAAGTCTGACTTAGCAAGCTTTATTATTGCGTTTGCATGGTTTCTAGCAATTTAAATTGACTGAGTGATTCAGATGTTTTTTATTTTAAGTAAGCATTCTATGTTAATGACTTTTGGGCCATTGCTCTGGCACAACTGCTATCAAATCATTTGGGGGAGTCTGATCTTTTAGTGAATTGTTGACTTGGTATGAACAGTTCCACACCAGTTTGTATTAATTTATTAATGTGGGACTGGGTAGAACTGATGTCACTAGAGAAGAAAGGCTACCATGGAATGTCAGCAAGATAATTTCTGAATCCATCCCAGTCTGCCCGATCAAAGTGCCATCTGGTCACCCTGACAGGTTCAGAACAGGGAGGTTTGGGGGAATTGACTAATGAGGCTTTGATGAGACTGTGTTTGGAGGATCCAAATGGTGACAGTACTTCTATCCTGTACTGATCTGGATTATTTGTCAGGAATAGATCCAAGAGATAGGCATTATGGTCAGGATTATCTGGTTTTCTGGTTGATTGCTTTACCACAAGAGATTAAAAAATTCTGCAAACAGCTTGCATTCTAGACCAGTATCGTTAATCCTGGTAGAATGTGATAACCACTGTACATTATGTAAGTTTAATCACCCAAGAGAGCAATTTCAGTGCTAAGGGTAAGGTCGTGGTTAGTCAACTGTGTGGATATGGAGTCAAATAAACTGAGTTCTGAAGAAGCAATGGGGGAGTGGTATACTACACGGATATATTTGGTGATATTTAGATAATTTAGTTTACACAGTGAATAATCAAAATTAGTTGAAATAAGGTTCAAAACACTGTCAAGTGCTAATTCAGATCTGACATTATAACAGATGCCACCCTTGTTACAGAAATTTGTGAGGAGCTGGTAACCAGAAAAAGAAAATGGAGATATTCCAGTAGAGGGTGAGATTTGGGATTCGGTGAGGAACAGGGCTAGAGGGGATACTGACTAAAGAAAAAAAGTTAACTGAATTCAAACTGGTACTAAGACCATGGATACTGATGAAGTATAGGAAAGAACCTGCGCTTCTTCGCTGACGAGTTATAAATTGTTTGCAAACATACATACATATATATATATATATATATATATATATCATCATCATCATCCATATAAAGGAGCGTTGTGGTGTTGATGTGGATGTGATAGGAAGCGTTATGAGGAACACACTGAGGTGGTTTGGCCATGTGGAGAGGATGGAGGGTCAAAGACTGACGAAGAGAGTGTATGTGAGTGAGGTGGAGGGGGAAAGAGGGAGGGGGAGGCCGAGGATGAGATGGAGAGATGGGGTGGAGAGGTATATGAGAGAGGGGGGTGTGAGTTGGGAGCAGGGGAGTGAAATGGCGGGGGACAGGGCGACTTGGAGGCGATTTGTTTGTGGCCACCCCAAACGGGATTGAGGCGTCTGGCAATAGATAGATAGATCATCGTCCAGACCTCCTTTCCCACCCAAGGGCAGGGTGAGGAGTAGCAATGTCCAGACAGCCCAAATTTGCCCAATCCAATGGGCCACACTTCCATTCACTCATCACTCAAGCCCCTGGAATCCTGGCTCTATCAGATACGCCAAAAACATTCACCACGTTCTGTAGCTTCACATAAACGTATCCGATTGAGTCAATCTGCATGCTGCCATGTTAAAAAGGGGTGCCAAAATCCCTGATCATGCACTTCTCCTCACAACATTCACCCAGCCAGCTCGATCTCTTGTCAGTCACCTAGCCTCACCGACTTCCAAACCACTCCTCTTCACACACTCATCCACCATATCTCTCCACCTTCTCCTTGGCCTACATCGCCTCCTCCCTCCCTCAGATTCGCTCAGATATACCTTCTTCACCACTCTATTGTTATCCATTCTCTCCATGTGACCATACCATCTCAGTACACTCTCTTCGATTCTGGTGTCCACCAACTTCCTCACTCCACACCTTTCATGAATCACGTTATTTCATATCCTATCCACCCTCTGTACTCCACATACATTCCTCAGCAGTCCCATCTCCACTGCTCTTACTCTTGACTTTTCATTTTCATGTCACACCATACAGTAGTCTCACATCCATATGTTAAAGCTGGCACTAACACTCCCTCATGTAAGCTTCCTGCAGCTGCAACACTCAAGCCTCTGTTTCTTATCAAAGCCTTCAATGCACCAGCTACTTTTCTTCCTTGTCATTCTACTTTCATATATGTGCAGTATATCTTTACACACACACATATAGATAGATAGATACAGTATATACCATCACTCAATGTGGTGCTGCTTTGGGTGTCTGCCCTTTCCTCTTTTCCTTCCTTGCTCTTCCGTCTTTCTTTCCTTCATTCTTTCCTCTTCCTTCTGCCTATGGGTGACTTTACACTCCCTCCTCTGTCTTTCTTTCCTTCATTCTTTCTTCTTCTTTCTGCTTATGGGTGACTCTACATTGAGTGACAGGCCAAATGGTTTCCTGTACACCAGGAAACCATTTACTACGCTGAATGGTAACCATATAACCAAATTATGGCGCCTGGTGGTTTAGTGGGTAATTAAGGCGCTCCAGTCAGAATGAGCCTGTGTAGGTTTATATCCAAGAGATGGTTGGGGTTTACTGCTCACGTTATGCCACTAAGGGATGAGTGAGGCTGGTCACTCTCATCTTAAATGTCAGGACCATTTTGTCTAGCCCTGGGCTCCTACGCTCCTCATGGGGCAACGTAAGATTGGATGATAGATGGATGAAAATTATGTCAGAATGATAAATTAGCACCAGCCATTCCCTGCAGTGAAGTCAGGAGGTGAATGGCATCCTTACTGCATGGTATGCATGAGTACATTGCCTCCTGCCTCTGATAATACACCGTTGCCATAGTGCAGATGGATGGATGTGTGTGTGTGTGTGTGTGTGTGTGTGTGCGTGTGCGCGCTTGCGTGCATGCGTGTGTGCATTCGTATCTTTAACTCTGAACACAGACTTAGCAGTCCACTCCCAGAGGCCCACCAGTCCTTCCACATGCCATATACCTTCACATGTTACCACCTGGACACTAAAACCCACCATTCATGATGAATGAATGTGTGCTAAGACTATCTAACTCAGGCCTGCTGCAAAGGTATTACTGGAGTATCTTTATGACACACTGAGGGGTTATGTGGAAAACCAGTTATACCATTCTAAAAGACATTAAAATCGTCAGACTGTTTCCTGTCCCAGCACTGGATCAAACTAATATCCTTGCTAACAGTAGACAATTTCTATAACTTCTAGATGAAGAATAAAGTTGAGGGACAAAGTAAGGGAGCACATGAAGAATAAGTAGTGTGCCATAGGTAGACAAGAATCATTACTGACATGGGACAAACACTGTATGTCAAAGCATTCTGTCAGTTTCCTGGAATAATACGGTATTAAACACTTAACAGACATACACGCAGACAAACGGCTATATCAGGAAAGGAACATAGTCTACAAGGATAAAAACAGTTCTAGTTAACATATTATCTTTATGAAGATGATACTGTACAAACCTGGCAAAGAAATAGAGTATGCAATACTATATAGGAGTTGTAATGACTTTTGGACAGTATGAAAAGATTGTTAAAACACACAGTTTCACTACTCATTTATATATCTATATATTTTGTTCAGTCTTGATTACTGTCTAAAGCAGCTTACTGAGGATACATCTAGATATAGCTACATGTTTTGTCCTAATCATATGAAAGCTTTGAGTTAAATGGGTAAACCAAATTTTTTTCAATTCCATACCAGGAATTTTCGTAAGACCCCTTCAAATATGTTTTTTTGCAATGGATTTACCTCTAACCAACTGTGCTTAATCTGCCTGTCCAATAATGATAGGATATCCGTACAAAGCTGACTCACTTCTACTCCAACTCTACATCCTTTTACCCCAGATTTGAAGAAGAAAAAATAAATAAATTCCTTCATCTCTTTCTTTTCAGCCTTTCTCTCTCTCTACTTTTCTTACTTTCCTCCCTCCCTCCCTGTTTAACTTGCTCCCTCTATCCCTCCCTCTCTAACCCCTCTAGTCACCTCTGGGCTCCCTCCCCACCCCCCTGCCCTCCCAGTGCTGCCTCCCCGCCCCCTCAGCTGAGCTCCTCTCGGACTGCACGGTACCTCGTCATCTCATTTGGGAAGACATGTGATAGCTCCACCAGCAGCATCGCCTTGAACCGCTTGTAGGCATCAATGCGACCATTAACCTGTGGAACAACAAACAAGAGAATCATCAACAACAAATGTCTGGTACTGTAGTCTACTGCATCATGTCATTTATAAAGGCTCCAACATGGTTGCATGCGTCGGCCGTGGTCACCTAATGGCAGATCTCCACACTGCTTATCTCTGGCAGCCTCCTATTCAGTCTCCCATCCCTGAGGTCACACTCTATCTGCCATTTTCTCAGTCGTCTCGGACTGCACACCCGAGGTCGTCTGCTACCTCCTGAGAACGATTTGGTTTTCTCAGTGGCGTTTCCGAGGCCTGTGACCCAACCATTACTGGAACAATCAGGTGGAAGCACCCGACTGTTAATCGGGCAGGGTACACCGTCTCAAATTTCGATGGACATATGTACCCAAAAACCGCATCTAAATTCAAAACAATGAAATTTAAACTGAACTTCTTATGGGAAAAATTAGTTTGGGTCTGGGGCCTCCAAACCTAACTACCTAAAATCATGATTTTTTTGCCCACACCCCCTGTAAACTTTATGAACTATAATTGTGGTTAAGTAACTGCAGTTCTGCATTGTACTGCCATACTGTCAGCAAGTGTATACTTGGTGTATTTCTGCCCTTTCCTGTACTGCCATGTCTCCTTTGGCTACAAAGATTTAGAGGTGCCAGGCTGCTCTCGTACATCACCACTGCTACCCAAAGAACAACTGTTGCTTGCCATTTTGAAACAGGTAAGTTGCGACGAAAATACAAAGAAAATACACACAACTAAATTGCAGTGAAATGCATGTCCGCATATGGTTAGGCTCATACTTTTTCTTATAATTTTCCTTCACTTCTAGCATTTTCATTCACATAAAAAATATTATCTTTGCTTGTTTTGGTTGGAGTCTGGCCCTGAGAGCATTGAAATTCGCAAATTTGCATCGAAAAGTAAGGTAGGCAGACCACTCCAGAATGCATCAAAATTTGATTCACTGAATTCTAAACTGTCGAAATCTGAAATTTTACTGTATGAAAATACGTGTGGTATGTACTGGGTAATGTCAGTACATATTATTTTGATGTTTTGGTGCAGAGTATTGTTACAAATTTGTACACTCCCAAATGTTTTACATGAGTATGGGGCAGCCACAATAATACTACTTATCATCAACAAACCAGCTCCATCATCTGCCTTGGCTGCAAGTCACCACTGTAGGCGGCTGGAAAAAGTAATATGTACCTATAGTATATTCAGATATACGCTTAAAACAAAACCAAATCATGATTCCTGCCTTAATTAAGATGCCTTAAACCATTGGTAATGTGGGTAAATGTTCCGTAAGTGAGTGACCTTGGCTCCTCTTGCTGACCAATCATTCAAAACACACTTTTAAAATGATTTTGGCCACACAAAAAACTACCCAAAATAAAATATACCTATATTTATGCAAAATTAAATATGACTGGTCACCATTTGGTAGTAAAGCACTGCTAACTACCACAGGCAGGCCTGGTCAGTATTGCCAGCTCAGTGCAGGTCACTCAGGCGCTAGGTTCTGAGGCTTGAGCGCTCGCACCCGAGAAATTCATTGACTGAGAAAACCAATCTCAGTTTTCAGGTGCTGATGCCCAAGGCTTGAGAGCAGGTGCCCGATTCAGGTGCTTAGGCGACTGAAAAAACGGCTGTATGACTTCATGCCAAGTCTTTTCTGATCTGCCTCTTGCAACCCTACCTTGATGTTCACATCTCTCACCTTCCACACCCAACTGCCATCCTCCGTCCTCTCAACATGTCCAAACTTTCTCAAGCTAACCCTCTTCATCACAACACCAATACATTCAAGTTCCATCCATCCTCCCAACTCTTCTATTGGAATCCTATTCCCAAGCCCCCTAGGCCTTGCATGCAAGGATGCACTACACAGACATTTAATCACAGTCATTTTTGTATGATGAGCCTACAAATATCCTCTTCCTCTGAACTTCCTCCAACTATTCCTAACCATAGCCAAAGACTTAACTCTGGCCTCACTTCCAGCACATAACGTCCCCCAAATAAGAAAATTCCTCCATACACTCAAGAGACTCTCCAGCAAGATCAATAATTCAAGCCTATCAATCTCTACATGCTCTCCCCACCAAAGCACACACAAGAAACCAGCATTATTTCGCAATCTAAAACAAATATCACAACATCTCTTATACACCCACTTAAAACACACACTGCATAGGATGAAGTTATTTCCCACACCCTTGTGGCAAACTGGTCTTGGCCACACACCCTCTGCTTTGACTACCACCACCAGCCCTAAGTATCCTCAATTGTCTTAACTGCATTTACTCTCAGACCCTTGTACCCCATTCCATCTCTACACTTCCTCATTCTCTTCAATGAACACCATGTCATCTGCATACAACATCTCAAATGGAAGTCCATTTCTGAAGTCACATGAGAGAGCCTTAAGCACCATGACAAAAAATTAAGAGCTCAAGACAGACCCCTCATGCATGCTAACATTAACAGAAAACTCGTCACTCAAATCTCCATACACTCTCACCTGGGTGCGAGCACCCACATACATTACCATGACCAATCTAACCACCCAGTAGTTTGCAAGAGACTGTTCTTTAGAGTTCTGTACTGGTACTGCTAATTAATTCTCCTAGTTTGGTCACCACTACACTCATCTTGCTATAGAAGGCACCCCTTACTGCTTGGTATTTCACCATCCATACTTTTCCCCTGGCTGCACGGATCTTCTTCTTCACCACCTGCTCCTTCACCACCACATCACATACCAGTAATTTGTGTTGCTGCACAACTCTTCGCTCCCTATACCTTTAACATCCCTCAGCACCATGTCGCATACCAGTAATTTGTGTTGCTAAACTGGCAAATACTGACCCCATACTCTTATGTACTCAGCTTATTCTCTCTTTTCCAAAAATACATGTTGTAAACACAATCATATTCACGGCCTCCCCAAATTTGAGTATCCTTTATCCTCCCACATTCTTCATACCATATGCACATTCCCCATGTACTCCTTCATATTCTTGAGATGCTTCACCCACATGACCATTTACATCCCCACGCAAAACAAAGATCTCATCATTCCCCAAACCACTAACCACACACATCAAGTCATCCCAGAATCTATCTTTTTCTTCATCATCCAAGCGAACCTGTGTAGCATATGTTAATATAACTGAAATCATGAGTTTACCAAACAACATTTTTGCTGCTATAATGTTTTCATTTACTCTCATTCCATTCATGACATTCCGTCTATTTCTCCTCAACCAGTACACCCACAACACCATATCAGTCTACACTTACCGGCCAAAATAGCTTATATCTAGATTCCTTCCTGACAATCATCCTAGCTGACCCTCCTCTGAACCTTTTTTTTTCTCTCTCTCTCTGTCTCTTTTATATCATCATCATCATCAGCAGCAGCAGCAGCAGCCGTTGAGGTCCACTGCAGGACCGGGCTATCCCTACCGAAGCAGGGACGATACAAGCCAATGTATCTCTACCCAGTGGCTTAGGCTGTCTGGTAGAGACTGTATGTAGGGTGAGAAGTGCTTGTAAGTGTAATTGTAGTGTTGTAGTGGCTTTTGATGTGTGTGTAGTCTGTGAACCAAGTGTAATCAGCCCGCCTTAAGCCGACTGGGTGCAAGCATACTAGTATGCGATACTGGTTCAACCACAGCACCCCTTATGTCCGCCAAAGTAGCAAGTGACTCGGTGAACGATTCTCAAAGTTTTTACAACTCTGGCGGAAGGCGAACCCTCGTCCACCAGCATGCGAACGCACACTCTACCACTGTACCACAGAGGCTCCCTTTTTTATATATATATATATATATATACAGTAGAACCTCTTTGGTCCGGACCCCTTTAATCCGGATTTCTGTTAATTCGGACAAAATTTAAAAATAATAAGCTCCAAAAATATGTTGAAAGTAATTCTAAAGTCATTTTCAGTATCGGCGCGGAAAGGATCGTCATTCGTTTAGTCTCGGATCATGCTAGGTCGCAACATGGGCGCCTGTTTAAACACATGCTAGCATTCGTTCCATCAACTAGTCCACCAACCATTTATATTTTTACACTGTATTTCAAAAGTTAATCCTCCTTACCATGCCCCTTAATGCAAGTGTAGCTTTTGCAATGAATAAAGGGGTTAAAAGGAGGAGTTTGCTTACACAAAAATGGGTCAGAATATTCTGCAGTATTTAGTGATTACTGTAGGTTATTTTTTGTACTTAAATGTGCTTTACTTGTACATCAAACATTAGCTTCTTGCCCATATGGGCGTTATCAATATGCCAAAGATGACAATGTATTTTTTGCCTACATAAGTTTTATTTTTATTCAAAATATTACACTTAATTAATTTATTTTTTTGCCTACACAGGCCTTAGTCACTTACTACAATTTAAAATGTAGGCTAGTTTCTTGTCATGGCCTTACCTGTAAATTATGCAATACAAAACTATCGTACATGATTAGTTTGGTTATAAGCAACGTTGGGTCTGGTTAGTACTTGGATGGGTGACCGCCTGGGAACACCAGATGCTGTTGGCATCCCTACGTCAAGTGGGGTTGGTGGAGGATTAGTGCCCCTCCCTGTAAAACAATTAACTCTAAGCCCTTGGCCACCCCGTTTGGGATACATGGTGTCTGGCAATGAATGAATGAATGAATTTTAGTATCCTTTCATCTTTTGCAGTTACGTAGGGTTGACATATGCCATATATGTTAATAATTAACAAATATACCATATGTAGATAGTTTTTGGTATGAACTGGAGATTACCCTGATGGTCCGGACAATCTGCTAATTCGGACAACCCTTCCCCCCATACAGTCCAAATGAGAGAGGTTCTACTGTATATATAATATATATATATATATATATATATATATATGCGTCACATGAACCTTGCAGAAAGAATCATTCTACTTTAAACAAAATATCAAAACTTTTATATTTTGCCTTTTAAATAAACACTATTCTCACCTGCTCATTCTTGGTCAGAGCTTTTTCCATGCAATCCTTTGTGTACAGCTGAGGGTTCCTTCCACCATCGATGTACCTGCAGTGAAATGCATCATGAGATAACTTATTTTTCAGGGGAAATGGAATATGAAATTTGAGTCTTAAAGGGAGAATCTGCACAGGAACACATCCATTTTACATAAAAGCTGTGGTGACTCTCGACACTTTCACTCAAACATAACATAGCATTTACGTGTATTCTAGCTATGACTAGATGATTTTACTCAGAAACTGGAAAACCCTAGAAGTCAAGGAGTTAAATAAAAAAAAATAAAAAAAAATAAAGTTCACTGCTAATGAACTGTCACACCAAAGGAGTTGGATTATAACTGTATCTAGAGGATCATATTCTGGAGGAAAAAAAAAAAAAAAAAAAAAAAAAAAAATCCTTAGCAGTCAAAACAGATCTTTTCATTACTAATTTCACTGACAGTTTAAAACTTTTGGGTTAATGCCTTAACTATCTACAGTAAGACCTCACTATAACAGACTAATTGGGGCCCAAACCATTCCAAAAAATGCGAATTACCAATAAAAGTGACATCCAAACTTCCCCCCAATATTCCGGACTTTTTCTGATATATCAGACATTAGTCCGGATCGCATGAACAATTTTTAAACTGTTTTGACTACCACTGCAGTACTGTACTGTTATAACTTCACTACATGAATCAAATGGTATAATATATGTAATAATACTGTACTGTACACTAATAAACATGTCTTTTATTTACCTTATTGTGGTGAACATAGCTGACGTGGTCAGGCAGTCCGGACTTTTTCTGGCTTTACCGGACTTTT
Source organism: Coenobita brevimanus (assembly GCF_032717465.1). Taxonomy (NCBI): domain Eukaryota; kingdom Metazoa; phylum Arthropoda; class Malacostraca; order Decapoda; family Coenobitidae; genus Coenobita; species Coenobita brevimanus. The sequence goes on from NC_137023.1 coordinate 40,672,456, forward strand.
TCTGATATATAGGAATTTAGTCTGGTAGCTCCTCGAGTCCGATAAAAGCGAATTCCGGTCTACTGAAGTCTGCTATATTGAGGTTTTACTGTATCTATCTATTGCCAGATGCCTTAATCCCGTAAGAGGTGGCCACAAACAAATTGCCTCCATGTTGCCCTGTCCCCTGCCATTTCATTACTCTGCTCCCAGCTCATACCCCCCTCTCTCATATACCTCTCCACTCCATCCCTCCATCTCATCCTTGGCCTCCCCCTCCCTCTCTCCCCCCCTCCACCTCACACAGGTGTGTATTATATACATGTGTATAAAATATATATATATATATATATATATATATATATCATCATCATCAAGGAGCCTCTGTGGTACAGTGGTAGAGTGTGCGTTTTGTACACGGGTGAGCCAGGGTTCGCGCCCCGCCAGGGTAATAAACTTTGGGAGTGTTCACCCGGCCACGTACTGCATTGGCAGACACCAGGGCTGCTGTGGTTGAACCAGTGTCGCTTACTATAAAGTATGCTTGCACCCAGTCGGCTTGCGTGGGCTGATTACACTTGGTTCACAGACTACACACACATCCAAAGCCACTCCAACACTACAATTACACTAACAAGCACTTCTCACCCTACATACAATCTCTAATAGACAGCCTAAGCCACTTGGTAGAGATACATTGGCTGTATCATCCCGACTTCGGTCGAGATAGGCCGGTCCTGCAGTGGATACTCAAACGGCTGATGATGATGATGATGATGATGATGATCATCATCATCATCATCATCTGGACCTCCTTTCCCACCCGAGGGCAGGGTAAGGAGTAGCAATGATCTGACAGCCCAAAATTGCCCAATCCAATGGGCCACGCTTCCATTCACTCATCATTCAAGCCCCCAGAATCCTGGCTCTATCGGATAAGCCAAAAACATTCACCACGTTCTGTAGCTTCACATAATCGTAACTGACAGAGTCAATCCACACGCTGCCACGTTAAAAAGGGGTGCCAAAAATCCCTGATCATGCACTTCTCCTCACAAAATTCATCCAGCCAGCTCGATCTCCTGTCAGTTCCCTAGCTTCACCGACGTTCAAACCTCTCTTCCTCACACATTCATCCACCATATCTCTCCACCTTCTCCTTGGCCTACCTCACCTCCTCCCTCCTTCGAATTCGCTCAGATATACCTTCTTCACCACTCTATTGTTATCCATTCTCTCAACATGACCATACCATCTCAGTACACTCTCCAATTCTGGTGTCCACCGACTTCCTCACTCCGCATCTTTCACGAATCACATTATTTCGTATCCTATCCACCCTCTGTACTTCACATATATTCCTCAGCAGTCCCATCTCTACTGCTCTTACTCTTGACTTTTCATTTTCATGCCACACCATAGTCTTACATCCATATGTTAAAGTTGGCACTAACACTCCTTCATGTAAGCCTCATGCAGCTGCAACACTCAAGCCTCTGTTTCTTATCAAGGCATCATTGCACCAGCTACTTTTCTTCCTTGTGTCACTGTACTTTCAACTTCTTTTGCACATTTTCCTCTCTTTTCTATCACTGTACCCAGGTATTTGAACTCTCTCACCAATTCCAGTCTCTCTCCATTCACTGTTACATTGCACTGGGAGTCACCTTCTCTCTCAGTAACCATCACTTTACTCTTTTCTACATTTACTCTCAAGGAGCGACGTTTACAGACATCAGCAAAACTCTGCACTAGCCTACCAGATTCTTGTCCGGTACTTGCAAGCAGTACTGCATCATCAGCATACAACAAATTTGAGATATTCCATCCATCACCATTCATTACCAATGCCATCCCTCTCTCCATTACTCGTGTTTTCACTTCTCTCATCACCCCATCCATATATACATTGAACAACCATGGGGACATCACACAACCATGTCTCACGCTCACACTGATCGTGAACCATTCACTCAGATGTCCATTAACCCTCACACATGCTTCACTACCATCATAACAACTCTTGACGGCACCTAACAGCTTACCCTCTACACCGTACATGTGCAAAACTTTCCACAATCCTTCTCTGTCACTTTGTCATATGCTTTTTCCAGATCCATGAATGCCATAAACACCTTATGGTCCTTCTCACAAGCCTTCTCTACTATCTGTCTCTGCAAATATTTGGTCCACACATCCTCTGCCACTCCTAAAGCCACCCTGTTCATCACTCACTAGGACTTCTGATATCTCTTTTACATTCTCTATAATAATAATTCCATATACCTTCCCTACCACACTCAGTAAGTTTATGCCACGATAATTCTTGCACTCACTTCATTCTCCTTTATTTTTGTACAGGGGTACAATCACAGCCTTTTTCCACTCTGCAGGCACAGTTTCACCCATCCATGCCTTCTTACATATCTCCAACATGCACTTCATTCCATTCTCTCCACTACATTTAAGCAACTCTGGATACAACTCATGAACCCCAGCTGCTTTCCCATTTTTCAGCCGCTTCACAGCACTCTTCACCTGTGCGAGTGTCACGTCTCCTGGCAATGCATTCCTTCTCTGCACACCCCCAAAACCAATCATGTTTACAGCTGCTCTGCTCTCTCTATCCCCATTCATCAGGCTTTCAAAATATTCTTTCCATCTGGTCCTTACTTCAACTCCATGGGTTAATAAACTACCACCTGCATCCTTCACACCATCCCATTTCTTTCCGCTTTCACTTCTACATTTCCGCACCTCTTTCCAGAATAACTTTCTATTTTCAGAGTAGTTCGCATTCATTTTTCTTCCTAGATCCTCATTTACCTCCTTCTTTTTCCTCTTCACTAGTCTCTTTACGAGCATCTTGCTCTCGACATATTCAGTTCTTATTTCAACTGAACCCCTGTCCTGTAATCACTTTAGCCACTTCTTCCTCTTTACCTCCACCGCTCTCTTTACCTCCTCAACCCACCATGCCGTACCTTTCTTCTTTCCTGTTACTCTTGCCACACCACACACCGCTTTAGCATTCCTAACTAAGCAATCCCTATGTCATTCCACAGTCTGTCCAGATCCATTTCATTCCAATTCAGTAATTCTAACTTCTCTACTTTGGTCCTGTATTCATCTGCCATTTCTTTTATCTTCAGCTTCTCAACTTTCAGTCTTTCTCCCTGACTGCTCCTCTCTCTCCTGATCCACCTCACTCCCCTCAGCTTGATCTTGCATAGCACAATCACATGATCTGACAGACCTCCACACACACACACACACACACACACACACACACACATATATATATATATATATATATATATATAGTAATCCCTCCACTCGTTGATGTAATAGAGCCAAAGGCATGTCCAGAAAGTGGTCCTGTCCGGAAAGTGGGCCCCTGGCTCATGGACTGGTACTTAGGACCCTAACCCAGCCTGACTTTGAAAGCCACCTAAATAACTCCCTACCAGACATGCATAGCACCTATTTAAACCTATTTAAGACTCTATTCACATCAATAATGGACATAAAACATGAAATAAATGAAATGGAACAAAGAATGAGAAATTAGAAGTGGCTGTACCTCAGCCAGGGTACTTACAGCACTTCTGTGGCCACCTTCTTAAGGTTTTGGCAGTAGTGAAAATGCTCTTGAAGCACATACAGTAATCCAGTGTTGTGCTGCACTTCATTCTTTGCTCTGAGTTATAATTGTTTAACATTGCACATTATTCTTAACTGCATCACGCCACTTTCAACCGCCAGTTTGAACCACCAATTTGCACTCCACAGTTAATCTTTTGCACTCTAAATTCTAATTTCTTAACACTGTACAACACTGTAAATTCCTGTGTGGTCTAGCGGTGAGGTATTGCAGTTTATTCACTGTTTATTCACAAAAAATGAGCATGTGTGGCTATCATTGCGATAAGCATCTGCTCTCGATCGGAGTTAGGCTATAATTGTTGATGATGGGGTAACAGAGTTCCCAGATCGCAACGGCCACATTACCAAACTCCTCAATTTTCATTACCAAATTTAACTTTTCATTACCAAATTCGTAAAGCTAGCATTTATTCTTCACTAATTATATATACAAGTGGAAATACATGTAATCACTCTTCTTATAATTAACAGCATGTTGATTATTTTCACACTATGTTGGCTAGCAGATTAATCATAGAGCAAAACAATCCACCATCTCCATCCTGTGTATCCTCATACATGTGAAAAATCCGTTTGGTATTGCATTATCCTGATTCATTACCAAATGAATTTTTCATTACCAAATTGCCCCACATATGATAATGTAAAATACCAAATGGCAACCCTGATAGGGGAGGGGGGAGGGGGGAGGAAGGAAGGGGTGAAGGGTCCATGGTGTAACAGCAAATCAGCGCCGCGCAGCAGTTTCAAATTACGGGTGGGAAAAAATTCGGATTTGGAGGGGATTTTTTTCTTCTTTTGGCCATTTTTGGGTTCCAAAGGTCCAGGCCCACAATATCCAGTAAGTGGGGTGTCCGGAAAGTGGGCGTCCGGGAAGTACAGGGATTACTGTATGTATGTATGTATGTATATATATATATATATATATATATATATATATATATATATATATTCACTCTCATCTTAAATGTCGGGACTAACTGCTTAGCCCCGGGCTCCTACGCTCATCATGGGGCAATGTAGGATTGGATGATGGATATATATATATACTGTACTGTATATATATATACACTCAATCCTTGTAAATCGCGTGTTCATAAATCACGGATTCGTAAATCACGGCTAGGTGGCAGTCAGACTGCTGGCCACATGAAATCACTGTTAAGTCACGAAAATTGCAAATGTAGGCACCCAAGTGGGCCTTTTCCGAGGAGAACCATAAACCGCGGCATTCAAACTGAAAATCGCGACCCAACAACCAATCACTGTGCATCCCTGGTGGCATATGTGCATACTAATGCCGCCATGTTGTTGTTCTTGTCCTGCCAGTCTGCACACTACAGACCGTCGCTGTGGAGTACGAGAGTTACCTGCCTTTTTTGTGCAACATCCCTCCACCTCCTACCTGCCATGGCCCCTCCCGACTCCCCAGTGAAGCACTCTAAGCAGTATAGTGTCAAGAAGCTGCCGCAGTTGTCGCACAATCAACATTTGGAGCTCATTTGTCATGTTGAGAGGGGAGAGAAGTTTTCAAAGCTGGTGAAAGAGTTTGGGAAGAACAAGTGCTGAGAGGTTCTAAGTTCTTCCCAACACCACCCCACTCCTTTCACTTAAGCAATTTTGTCATAGGATTAAGGTGAGATCCCTTAATACATGCACTGAATATTCCTAAATTTGTATGATTGTGTTTGATGGTGCCTAGGTAGGTTTAGGTAGGGTGCTGTGGGGGCAAGTTGGCCAAAGTCCAGACCCATCTTAATTTTTCACATGAGTTATTATTCATAAATCACGGAATTCATAAATCACAGCAGTGGTCCAGACCCAAATTGCCACAATTTACGAGGATTGATTATATATATATATATATATAGATGTATATGTATATACACTCAATCCTTGTAAATCGAGTTTATAAATCACGGATTCGTAAATCACGGCTAAGTGGCTGTCAGACTGCCGGCACCCTTAAATCGCTGTTCTCTATCTATCTATCTATAGCCCGACGCCCTAATCCCGCAAAGGGTGGCCGCAGACAAAACACCTTCAAGTCTCTCTCTCACCCACCATTTGACTATCCTCCCCCCAACTCACCCCCCCCCCTCATATACCTCTCAACTCCATCCCTCCACTTCATCCTTGGTCTACCCCTCCCTCTCCCTCCCTCCACCTCACCTACATACACCCTCTTAGTCAGTCTTTCATTCTCCATTCTCTCCACACGTCCAAACCACCTCAGTGTACTTCTCCTAATCTTCTCAACCACATCCACATTCACCCTACAACGTTCCTTCACTTCTTCATTCGTCAACCTGTCCCTCCATGTCACTCCACATGCTCCTCTCAAGTAACTCATTTCCACTGCTCTCACTCTTGATTTGTCCCCCTCTTGCATGGTCCATGCCTCGCTTCCATACGTCAGGGTAGGAATCACAATACCATTATGCAGTGATTTCTTAACTTCCATACTCACCTCCCTATTTCTCATCATGGATTTCAGTGAACCAACAACCTTCCTTCCCTGCTGTACCCTTTCATGCACTTCATCCCCCAAAGTTCCATCCTTACTCATCACACTACCCAAGTACTTGAATGCACTCACATTCTCCATATCCTCACCATCCAACCTCACTGTACATTCTGTGACTTCATTCCTCTCAAACACCATTACTTTACTTTTGTTTACATTAACTTTCAGCTTCCTCCTCCTACACACTGTCCCAAATTCATTCACCAAACCTTGCAACTCCCATTCATCTTAACTCAACAATACGTTGTTGAGTCACGAAAATCGCGGACCTAGGCACCGAAGTGGGCCTTTTCCAATGAGAATCGTAAACTGCAGCATTCAATTTGAAAATCGCAATCCAACAACCCATCACCACCCGTCCATGGTGGCAAGTGTGCATACTAATGCCGCGATGTTGTTGTTGTTCTTCCCGCCAGTCCACACATTACAGACCATCGCCGTAGAGTACGAGAGCTACCTGCCTTTTTTTGTGCACCTTCCCCCCCCCCCGCCTCCTACCTTCCATGGCCCCTCCCGAACCCCTGATGAAGCCCTCTAAGCAGCGCCACTCAGTCGCATAATTCACATTGGAAGGTGCTTTTTTCTTGCTACATTTTCTGCCCTTGTTACTGCATTTTACCCTGCTCACGATGCCTAGGAAGCCTTCTGAGAACCCCAAGAAGCGTTGGCACCTCCCTCAGGCCACCAAGCTAGAAAGCATCGAGAGGAAGAAGAAAGGGGAGAGGAAAGTTGACATTGCCAAGGCCTACAACATGAATGAAGCCAACGTGAGGACCATAATAAAAAACCAAGACAAGATCCTGGCAGCCGAAGGCTATCACACGGCACTTCATACCAGGTTTGCCGAGGATACGACAGTAAATCGGAACGGTAATGTGGTAAAATTGCCGATGATACCACAGGCATTTGGAATTCATCTGCATGGATTTCTGCCGAGGATACGACGGGCAAAACAGTGTGACCAAAACCCAGGCGACTCGACAGAGAATGTATCGTACTACAGCATTAAACATTTAGCCTGACACTGAATACATATTAATATTTTAGAATAAATATCAATCGTTTTGAAACCCTTCTCATCGGCGTGTGTACCAGTTTATAAACAAAGTTGCTTCTTATTCTCTACCGAGTCAGCGACAGCGATCACTTTCCACAGTCACGAGACAGGGCTCTGGCAACAGAGTGAGAAGCATGCCTTTTGCCAAGGATTACAGAGTGCTAGGACAGGCAGAAGCAGGACCTTCCATGGCTGTGAATGAAGATAGTGATTCTGAGTGTGATTTCGAAGGATTTATGAGGGAGGTTGAGGAGAAGCAACAGCCATTACCCGCTAGTGACGCCAGCAGCCATCCTCCGGGGACCCAGTAGGACTACCTACAGCCTTGGATACCACCTTCCATTCCCAGCAAGCCCACCAACACTATCCTAAAAGGTTAGTTATCATTCATAGCACAGTACCATTTATTATAATTACAATAGTACCAGTATATGTATAGGTATATGGTAAGTATTTAGAGTGACTTTTTCTAGGGTTGCTGACATAATTCATTTTTCCCCATAAGCTCTATTGTTTGTCCAACACGTTTTTGGTCCAACACGTGACCCATGCATGACAATATTACTGTGTTGGACGCGAGGGTACTGTATATATATATGTATATATATGTATATATATATATATATATATGTATATATATATATATACATATATATATATATATATATATATATGTATATATATATATATACAGTATATATATATATATATATGTGTGAAGAGTATGTACGATGGTGCGAAGGCTGCAGTGCATGTGGATGGTGAACTAAGTGAATTTTTCTCTTTGAATGTTGGGTTGAAACAGGGATGTGTCATCTCTCCATGGTTGTTCAATCTGTACATGAATTGGGTAATAAAAGAGGTACAAGGTAGGGTAGTGGATGTTGGAGTGGCCCTGGTGAGAGAGGATAGTGTTTGGAAACTCCCTGTACTGTTGTTTGCAGATGATACTGTGTTGTTGAGTGAAGACGAAGGGGAGCTGCAAGGCTTGGTGAATGAGTTTGGGAGAGTGTGTAAGAAACGGAATCTAAAGGTGAATGTAGGGAAGAATAAAGTGATGGTCTTTGAGAGAGGTGATGTCAGTGAATGTACAGCGAGGTTGGATAGTGAGGAATTGGAAAATGTGAGTACGTTTAAGTACTTGGGTAGTGTGATGAGTAAGGATGGAGGTTTGGAGGGTGAAGTGCTTGAAAGGGTACAGCAGGGAAGAAAGGTTGCTGGTTCTTTGAAAGCAGTGATAAGAAACAGGGAAGTGAGCATGGAAGTGAAAAAGTTACTACATGACAGTATTGTGATACCAACTCTAACGTATGGAAGTGAAGCTTGGACGTTGTTGGAAGGACACAAGTCAAGAGTGAGAGCAGTGGAAATGAGTTATTTAAGAGGAGCCTGTGGAGTCACATGGAGAGACAGGCTGACAAATGAGGATATAAAGGAGCGTTGTGGTGTTGATGTGGATGTGATAGGAAGCGTTATGAGGAACACACTGAGGTGGTTTGGCCATGTGGAGGGGATGGAGGGTGGGGGACTGGCGAAGAGAGTGTATGTGAGTGAGGTGGAGGGGGGAAGAGGGAGGGGGAGGCCGAGGATGAGATGGAGGGATGTGGTGGAGAGGTATATGAGAGACGGGGGTGTGAGTTGGGAGCAGGGCAGTGAAATGGCAGGGGACAGGGCGACTTGGAGGCGATTTGTTTGTGGCCACCCCAAACGGGATTGAGGCGTCTGGCAATAGATAGATAGACAGACATATATATATATATATATATATATATACAGTATATAAAATAATCCCTCATATATCCAGACATAACAGAGCCAAAGGCATGTCCGGGTAGTGGCAACATCCAGATAATGAACACTATTCCCCTACCATACCCAGACCCTACTTATACCCAACCTCCAACATATACCTAACCTATTTATACAGTACCTACGGTTAAAATGGCATTGTTTTCCGGTCGTTTAGACATATTTAGATATCAAAACACACAAACGAATATCCAAAGTAATGCTAAACACCAAGAAAACCATGCAGAAAACCAACAAAACCCCAAAACCAGCTTACCTATACATTACTGTGTGTACAGTACCTGTCCTTACTTTGGCAGTGTTTTCCGGTCACTCGTCATATTTTGACATCAAAACATACATAGGATTATCCAATACAATTTTCAACACCATAAAAAAAAAAAAAAAAAAAAAAAAAAAAAAAAAAAAAACGCACTGAAAAGCAAAAAACAGCCTACCTTATACACTACAGTATGTACAGTACCCCTCCTAATTTTGTCACTGCTGACAGGCCAATCTGCCATATTTAGAAGCCAAAACACACACAGGAATATCCAAAGTAATGCTAAACACCAAGAAGACCATAAAAAAAAAAACACTTAAAACCAAAAAACACTCGACTTATGCACTACTGTATGTACAGTACCTCACCTAATTTTGGCACTGTTTTCTGGTCATTCTGCCATACTGAGACATCAAAACATACATAGGATTATCCATAATAATGCTGAACATCATGAGTTGGAGTGTTTTAACCCACAACATCATCAGTCAAGAAAACATTATTATACAGTAAACAAAAGAAAGACTACTTACTCAAAGACTTCAAGGGGCACATGAACGTCTTGTACAGCAGTGCGCAACTTGTCAATATCCTGCATGTTTGTGATCATGTTCTGTCTGAAAAGGGATGGAGGTTTTTAGTTGCTTTGTTTTCACTTTAAGAGTGAGATTAAGCCTATTCACCGAGCTTCTGGGAGTAAAGGAATAAATGGTACCTAATGTGATCCAATGACTGAGAGGAGCATGTGGAGTTACATGGACAGGCTAACAAATGAGGACATGAAGGATCATTGTAGTGTGGATGTGGATGTGATAGGATGCGTTAGGAGGAATAAACTGAGGTGGTTTGGCCATGTGGAGAGGATGGAGAGCGAGAGACTAACGAGGAGAAAGTATGTGAATGAGGTGGAGGGGGGGAGGTGGAGGGGGGGAGGTGGAGGGGAAGGCCAAGGATGAGATGAAGGGATGGAGTGGAATGGTATATGAGAGACGGGGGTGTGAGTTGGGAGCAGGGCAGTGAAATGGCGGGGAACAGGGCGACATGGAGGCGATTTTTTTGTGGCCACCCCTTATGGGATTAAGGCGTCTGGCAACAGATAGATAGACTGACAGGTTATCACCCAATATAGTAAAGTACAGTAAGACCCCACTTTAATGGACTAATTGGGGCCCAAACCATTTCGAAAAATGCGAAATTCTGATAAAAGTGACATCCGGACTTCCCCATGCTAATCCGGACTTTTTCCGATAGATCAGACATTAGTTCGAACATCATGAACTGTTTTTTAACTGTTTTGACTACCACTGTGGTACTGTAATGTGTTATAACTTCACTACATGAATCAAATGGTATAATATATGTAATAATACTGTACTGTACACTGATAAACATGTCTTTTATTTACCTTATTGTGGTGAATATAGCTGAAGTGGTCAGGAAGTCCAGACTGCTTCTGGCTTTATCGGACTTTTTCCAACATATAGGAATTTAGTCCGCTAGCTCCTCGAGTCCGATAAAAGCAAATCCCGGTCTACTGAAGTCCCTCATATTAAGGTTTTATTGTACTATATATGGTTTCCTGGGTTACAAGAAACTCTCTGGCTCCTCATTATGTGTAGAGTTTTTCTGAAGGTAACACTACATCAAGTGAGTGAGACACCGTGAGTTCCACCTACCATGATGAGTAGATATAAGGCGTCCGGAATACAAGGGACGAACTTGCCAGAATCCCCATTTTCTTTTTTTGTTCACTGAGTATACTTCAGTCCTCCCTCTGTCTGACCATGGAAACATGGTAAGTTTGCCCCTTGTATTCTAGACTCCTTATACAGTATGCTACTAGTACTCATAAAATACTGTAGTGTTCAGTCAGGTCTCATTATATGTTTGGTTTGGTGATAAACTGACCGAACGATGAACTAAAGTTATACTGGTACCTAGTTTTGCAATGACGGTATTGAAATTCATTTACACAGTACAGTACATATGATGACTGTATACAACAATCACATGCGTACATGGCGCCCCATGTGCAAGCCGGCAGTCAGATCTTTGAGCCAAGATGACTACCCAGTGTTTACACTGTCTGTGATTACTTTCCTTTCATTTTGTTTCACCCATGTACGGCCAATGAAACACCACTGCTTCCACCATATAACAGTGCAAGTGTACAACAATACTGCAGTGTGTGATATTAAGTGGAGAGATCTTTCTGTGAGTGATGTAATGAAACTTGTGACTAGGAAATTATGTCTGACAAGGATGCTATCTTTTGTGGAAAGCGTAGTGCACCTGGCGGCACTGAGGGCAAGCCTGAAAGGATAAGGTTTTTTGAGATTTAAGGTTAAGTGGCCCTTCACCCTGAACCCATTTTATATAGACCTCAGTGTACGATATATCGCTTTGTGGTAGATGGGAACGCCCATCATCCACTCACTCAATGTCGGGACGCTTTATGGTCTCTACACTGAGCGACATGCCAAATGGTTTCTTGTATTCACTACGCTGGGTGGTAACCATATAACTAGGGTTTTTGGCCGGGTTAAGTGTCTCCCGGATTCCCCCATCAAAATCACATAATAATGGCAAATGTTTCAGAGGGCCCAATACCTGCCCAGGGCCCCAGTCAAATGGGCAGATTTCCTTGGCCATGTGAAATGCGAGAGGTGTGAGTGAGGAGAGCACGATGGTGGAAGTTGTGAATGTTTTCAAAAGTGTGGGATATGCCGTGATGGCATTGTGTGAAACAAAGATGAAAAGGTGTGAAGTGGAGTGGAAAGGTATAAAGTGTGTGTGGTCATGCATGAATGGGTGAGGAAGATACAAGGAAGAAGTTCCTTACATGATGAATGAGGTGTGGCAGAGTGGAATGACAGATGACAAATGTGTTAGCTCAAGAAATGTATGTATGTCAAGCTCAAGTCTGAGAAAGTGAAAGTGGCTAAGATTGTAGCATATGCATTGTGTGATGACAGGAGAGAGAGAGAGAGAGAGAGAGAGAGAGAGAGAGAGAGAGAGAGAGAGACAGGTTTTGGGATAAGCTGGATGAAGCAGTGGGAGAAATGACCAGGAGCTATAAAGTGATCATAACGGGCAATAGGAATGGAGGAGTAGGCACTGGTCTGGAGGATAAACTAATGGGTTGCAATGATGTACCAGGAGAAAATGATACTGGGAAGCGACTGAAGGATACGTGTCAGGCATGAAGGCTGTGCATTTGTAACTCGCATTTCAAACAAAAAGATGCACAAAATATACACGGTACAGTAGAAGTCCGATTTTTCGGCATCTATGGGACCAGGCAAGTGCCGAAATATCAAAATTGCCGAATTATCAAAAACCCTACCCACTCAGTACCTTATATGTTTCGGTGAACACTATCATCATTACTCATATCATTACAAATGTGTTTGGAGAGAGTACTGTATACTGTTTGATACTGTACAATACTGTAATGAATACAGTACTATACTGTACATGAATATGAAAAATAAAGAAATTAGTGAACATACTGTATATAAATGTAATGGTACAGTAGGCCTACAAGTTCACATGCACTTACCTAAACTTATACTAGGTTCCTTATTTACATATGTACAATAGAAGGGGTTGATTGGAGTCTGCTACTGCTGGAAGAAGTCCACATCTTATGTGTACGCTTCTTGCTAACACCAGTTAACTTTCCACACGTGGAGGCCATTTTCAAAGCACGCAGATGTTTATACTGTTCACAACAAACGGCTGGTCCACTCAGGTGTTACAAAGCTCCTGTCTGATGTTACGGTGCTTACAGCACACTCGAATAGTAATTTCAGAGGTATTTCGGTACGAAGTTCACAAAGCACACAGAAGAATCAAGAGAAGTCGGCAGCAGCACGGCAACAACTCGGAAGAATGGCGGAAGAATGGCGAAACAGATTCTCTTTCCCATGCTAGACTCACTACATGTTTGTCCTCTCTTTATGCTATAGGAGAAAGAGCTAGCCTCTGAGCTTCATGGCAGAGGTAGACTCGTTCCATCACTTTCACTATCTCACTCACTAAGGCGGGTAAAGGCGGGTAGCTAGCTGGCGAGCCTCATGGAGAATTTCAAGACTGACGAAAAAAATCAGAGAATCTGCCGAACGATCGGAGATTTTCGTAAATGGGACTATTTCTCAAAACTGCCGAAATGTCAGATTTGCCGGGGAATTGGATGCCGAAATATTGGACTTCTACTGTATAGAGGGCAGCTGTTTCGGAGAGCCTCGGAGGGCCCAATACCTGCCCAGGGCCCCAACCAAACGGGCAGATTCGCATGGCCATGTGGAATGTGAGAGGTGTGAATGAGGAAAGCAAGAGGGTGGAAGCAGTGAATATGTTCAAGAGTGCAAGATATGCCGTGATGGCATTGTGTGAAACAAAGATGAAAGGGTGTGACGTGAAGGAGTGGTAGGGTGTGAAATGTATAAGATCAGGCATGAATGACGAGGAAGATGCAAGGATGGAGTTGCTTTGTTGATGAATGAGGTGTGGCAGTGCGGAATGAGAGATTACAAATGTGTCAGCTCAAGGTGTATGTCAAGTTCAAGTTTGAGAAGGTGAAAGTGGCTAAGACTGCAGCACATGCACCGTGTGAGGATAGGTGTGAGTGAAAGACGGGTTTTGGGATAAGCTGGATGAAGCAGTGGGAGAAATTCCCAGGAGATACAAAGTGATCGTAATGGGCAATATGACTGGAAGAGTAGGCACTGGTCCTGAGGATAACATAATGGGTTGTAACAGAGTACCAGGAGAAAATGATAAGAGGAAGTGACTGAAGGATATGTGTCAGGAATGGAGTTTGTGCATTTGTAACTCGTATTTCAAACAAAAAGATGCACATAAATATACATGGTATAGAGGGAATGGGGATTGTGTTGAAAGGAGCCTGACTGATTACATGCTTGTAGAGAGGTCGATGCTGGGAATGGTTGCTGATACAAGGGCCGTAAGAGGACGATCTTGAGGTTTGTCAGATAATATGATTGTGGTATGCAAGACCAAGCTGAGAAGAGTGAAGTGGACCAGGAGAGAGGGAAGCAGTCAGGGAGAAAAACTGAAAGTCGAGAAGCTGAGGATCAAAGAAATGGCAGATGGATACAGGACCAAAGTAGGGGAGGAGTTAGAATCAGTGACATTGGAAAGAAATGGATCTGGACAGCCTGTGTAATGCATATACTGTAGGGACTGCTTAGTTAAAATGCTAAAGCAGTGTGTGGTGTGGCCAGAGTAACAACGAAGAAGAAAGGTATAGCATGGTGGGATGAAAAGTTTAAGAGCAGTGGAGGAAATGAGGAAGAAGTGGTTAGAGTGGTTACAGGACAGGGGTTCAGTTGAAAAAGGACTGAATATATTGAGAGCAAGAAACACATACAGAGACTCGTGAAGAGGAAAAAGAAGGATGTAAATGATAATCTGGGAACAAAAATGAATGCAAACTACTCTGAAAATGGGAAGTTATTCTGGAAAGAGGTGGAAATGTAAACATGACAGCAGAAAGAATGTGAAGGTGTGAAGGATACAGGTTGTAGACTATTAACCCATGGGGATGAAGTAAAGCCTAAATGGAAAGAATATTTTGAAAGCCTGATGAATGGGAATATATATATATATATATATATACACACAAACTTCTCAAATAACGCAAGGGTTATGTTCCTGGAGAGGTCCCATTATCTAAAAACGGGTTATTTAAACATAATTTCCCCATAAGAAACAATGGTAATATTGGGGGTTACATTCCTGGACTCTAGGAAAGTCTACCCATTTGGGAAGTTATGCTACTCTAAACTTAAAAGCAACAATATTTCTGTAATTTGAAAGAAAATCCATGTAAAAAACAAACAGTATATTTGGGGAGAAGTAAATAACATCTGAGCCCTAGTTGGGCTGAAGCATTGTTTGCTTCTCCCCAAATACATATAGTACTTTTTTCGTTTTTTACGTGGATTTCCTTTCAATTTTGCTTCTTTCACGGCATTGTGAAAGTTCCTCAACATTATTAATGCATTAGTAGGTCATAGAAACAATACAGTAAAAGCAACATTTTCACTACGGTAAGTAGGTCACAAACAATAACAACACACAGTATCACTTCATCTATGCATCACTCGTCGTCTGCTGCTGTCCCTCCTCACCCTGCTCCCCCACCTCCTGCCTTTCCCCACCTCCCGCCGCTCCCCCTCCTCGCTCTGCAGTCTCTCCTCTCTCTGCTGTCCTGATATGTAAATTTAATTTACCATAATGAAAGAGATACAAAATATACATATATTTTTTTTCAACTGAATAAATCAAATCGTCCCCAAGATGGTCTATTGGCTCGGGACTGTCCAAGGCACACGCGGCTAATTTGAAAACATCACGTTCGTGTAAAGTCGTGTTAAATCGAGAAACCCTTGTTAGTTAAACATATCTCCTTAAATATTTGCTCGCATTAAAACGAAAACGCACTGTTTAAACTCGCGTTAGTTGAGAGTGTTATGCTGGATGTTTTTAGACCAATTTCTCGTTCTAAAGACATCAGCGACTGAGCAGGGTCCTCTTTCTAGACCAGAAATAGAACACTTACAAAGGGAAAAGGCATAAAAACTCGGCAAGACACCTTAACACATATATTGCCTTAGTCCAACTTCCTTACAATAAACATACAATGGTACACTGAATGTGGATGGGGTATAATGACAGGTCAGTGAACACTGGTACAATATATCACATGGGCACTGTGCTTACACCTGAGTTACAAGAGAATATCACATATATATGGTGACACTGTTCATAAACTCGGTCTCTTTGGACTTCTACGTGGTATATTGGTCTCTTGGCCACACACTAGTATAATACTCTGGTTCTAGGGAGCTTAGGCATTAACACAGCACTCTGGATAAACTGAGGTAGAGACACTTTATGGGTGGTGTTTCTGTCTCACTGTTTCTATACCACATACAGCCACTGTCGTTATTAAGTCTCTAGCACGACACTGGGGTCTTGAGGCATCGTCACTGGGGTGCTGAGGTCTGGGCTTAAATGAGGTGGTGCCCAGGGGTTGGAGGGAGCCCTACTGGGAAGCCCTCCTGCAGAAGGCACGGGACAGCTCTCGGGAGCATCGCGGCCCAGGCGAGTGTCTGTTCTGGAGTGCAGGGAGGCTCTTTCCTGCTCAGGCCTCGACCTGGTGAAGGGCCCTCGGAACTGGGGCCAATGTCAGGAGTCGGGCCTGCCGCTCCTTGCTCCTGGCAGAGGGTTGACAGTGAGTGAGGCCAGAGCGGTCCCGCCTTGGGGTCCGGGGGCTGGCCCTGGGAGGCCTGGGACTGCAGTCGCCTCTAGGTTGGGGCGCCGTCAGGGGTTGGCTATGGCATGTCGCCCGTGGGGAGTCCGTCAGGATCTGGCATCATCCAGGGGTAGGCTGGAGGGCATGAACCCCGCCTTCAGCGACAGGACCTTGCCACCACTCCTGGAATGGCAGCACCCCCAGGGAGCCACACTTGGAGGGAGAGACAGAAGGGCATCCCACGCAGCCGAGGGGTGGAGAGTGGGCCGCGCAAAGGACCTTCTCCTCCGGGAGAACCCTCGGGACTGTGGACGAAGGGTGTACAGTGGCTGTACCTTCCCCGACGCGTACAGTGGGCGTCATCGCGGTTCCACAGCCCATTGGGGTAGCAGCAGAAGGATGTACAGTGGCCGTTCCTTCCTTGGCATGTGCAGTGGCCGTCGCCGCGGGGCTGCTCCCGAAGGAGGAAGAGGCGGATGAGGGACGTACAGTGGCCGTTCCCTCCCCAGAGCATACAGTGGCCGTCACCGCGGGTCTGCCTGCCCAACGGGAAGTAGCTGAGGGACGTGCAGTGGCCGTTCCCTCCCCGGTACGTGCAGTGGCCGTTCCCTCCCCGGTACGTACAGTGGCCGTTACCACGGTGCTACTCCCTTAGGAGGAGGAGGTGGATGAGGGACGTACAGTGGCCATTCCCTTCCCGACGCGTACAGTGGACGCCATTGCAGTTCCACTCCTCCTGCATTTGCCTGTCAATGCGCATACAGTGGCCATCACACCAAGGTGAGCTCCAGATGTGGCTGCAGCCGAAGGACGTACAGTGGCCGTTCCTTTCCCGAAATGTACAGTGGCCGTCGTCGCGGGGCTGCAGGGGGAAGCAGCTGAGGAACGTACAGTGGCCATTACCGTGCCCCTATGATCAGGAGCTCGCCCGCAGCCATCATTGCAGGAATACAAGACTACCTTCTGGGCGAGCCGACCCCAACCAACATCGGAGCGGAGCTGTTACACCAGCTCCAGCCAGCACCCCTGAGATGGCCAGTAGCCGCTCAACCCTCCAACAGGAGACGGCCTGCAGCCGCTCTGGAGGAAATCAGGAGACAGCCTGTAGCTGCTCCCACCTTCATCAGGAGACGGCCTGTAGCCGCTCCCGCCTTCGTCAGGAGACAGCCTGTAGCCGCTTTGAAGGTGTCCCCAACGAGATGGCCTGTAGCCGCTCTCGAAGGAATCAGGAGACGGCGCTCCCATCTTCGTCAGGAGACAGCCTGTAGCCATTACCGCCTTCGTCAGGAGACAGCCTGTAGCCGCTCCCGCCTTCGTCAGGAGACGGCCTGTAGCTGATCTGAAGGTGCCCCCAATGAGACGGCCTGCAGCCGCTCAACCCTCCTACAAGAGACGGCCTGCAGCCACTCCAGAGGCAAACAGGAGATGGCCTGTAGCCACTCTGAAGGTGCCCCTCGAGAGACTGATTGTAGCTGCTCTGCAGGTGCCCCTAGAGAGACGGCCTGTAGCCATTCAACCCTCCTGCAGGAGACGGCCTGTAGCCACTCCAGAGGGAATCAGGAGACGGCCTGTAGCCACTCCTGCCTTCGTCAGGAGACGGCCTGTAGCCGCTCCTCTCCCCAGGCCACGGCCAGTAGCTGGGCCTTAGCAACGGCCTGCAGCCGCGCCCCCATAAGGCCATGGCCAGTAGCCTGGCCCTAAGGCAGGAGACGGCCGGTAGCCGCTCCTCCATCAGGTGCTGACTCCTGCTCATCAACCTGCGACCCAGAGGGAGCCCCCAGCCTGGAGGAGTACTAGAGAGACCCCGTGACTTCCACCAGGCTCTTCTCCCTGCAGCCGAATCTAGAGAGGACCCACCTGACGGACCCTGACGTAAGCTGGCACCACAGCCCCCTTCCTGACGGCGTCACTGAACACCAGGGACTGCAGCCCTCGGGACCTCCAGACCGCCCCCAGGACCCCCGGGTGGGACCTCCCTACACCCAGACGCCGGAGATCTTCATCCTCCGTCAGGTGCCTGAGCGAGAAGTTCAGGCAGTTATTTGGCTCCAGCCCCGAGGGCCGTACTCCCGCCCCAAGCCCCGAAAGCGCGGGGCCCTTCGCCACCCGCAGCCCAGGATGAGAGAGGATGCCCCTACGCGTGATCCCATGGCCCCTGAACACAGAGGCTCCCAACGGAACCCAGCCCCATCAGTAAGAAGACTGAGCCACTCCCGCCGCCCTTGTACCTGACCGCCATGATGCCCAGACCCGAAAGGAGTGACAGTGAAAGCACAGCGTCCGTGACTTAGTGACATAAAGGTAGAGCAGTGAATTAACCATATGAAGGAAGTCAGTGTGAGAAACACCAGTGACAACATAGAAGTGGTGGAGTAAACAGAATTAACAGTGAAACCGTGAACACAGCCTAGCAGTGAAATACGGGTCTATTATTGTGAATAAGCTACCATCTAACAACTCCGCATTGCACTAAATCATACACAGACCCTAGTGTTTAAGTAATGACTACCAACAGTGAAATAGTGCCACCCACTCCATCCATATATATATATATATATATATATATATATATATATATATCTTGGACTTCCTGCAATAATAATACATATACTGCTGCCCTAAGTGCTATTCATCCTAACCGACCTTGACTTGCATAGTATCCTGTGCGATACTAATAACCCATATCTAGGCCCAAGAATTATAATTGTCCAGTATAACTGTATTCCTGACATCTACTCGTTCCACTGTTGAATTTAGTAATACATATGTAAGGTGTTGCCTTGAGTTTTTGTGTCCTGCCTCTCTCCTATTTGTCTAAGCTCCGGTCTAGAAAGGGAACCCAGCTAAACACTAGGCGTTAAAGGGATGGGAAGCCGACCCTAAAACACTTAGCATTACATTAACAAAACAAAAGTCGGGCTGGGTACCCTTGTGTTGATATGTAGCTTCCCAGCACTCTTCCCCCACCCCCACCCATAATGCTGTCAAAGTTTCGCCTTCTCGTATCATGTGGCCTCCGGGAGAGATGTTAGGCTGTATGGTTAGACTAAAATTTATGGGTCTAGCAGTTTTAGGAGATGAAATGGAACAAAAATGTTTGCAAACCAGAAAAAAGTACTCTTTCATCCATGTGTTCTCATGAGTTAGCATTCCATTTCACATTCTTCTTTCGGTATCACTCTTCCCAACACATTTCGGACTGACTGAGTAGTTTAGCCATATGCTTAGTCTGTCTGAAATGTGTAGGGATGCGCGATATCAAATGAAGAATGTGAAACGGAACGCTAACTCATGAGAACACGAGGATGAAAGTAATTTTTCCGGTAAGCACAAATTTTCGTTCTATTTCATCCCCTAAAACTGTCAGACCCATAAATTTTCGTCTAACCATACGGGCTAAGGTCTCTCCTGAAGGCCATATGACACAAGAGAAGGTGAAACTTTGACAACAACATTGGGGGTGACGGTCGGGAGGAAAATACCATGGAGCTACGTATCAACAAAAGGGTACCCAGCCCAGCTTCTGTTTTTTGCTAATGCTATTTTTTAATACAACTGATGTTTTTAATTACAATAGTTATATCTCTTTCAATGTTTTACCTGATGGTAGGTGCAAGTGGGGGTAATTTAAGTGGGATTAGGTTGTAAGAAGCGGTAAAAATGAGAGTTATGGAAAGTTGCCAGAACACATTGTACCATTATAAATGTAAACATATTGTCTGGGTCACGCAGATTTGAGTACCACGGTCCTTGTCCAGTCCCTATTGCCCAAGGTACTCGAGGTATGAGTGTATGTTTTATATATATATATATATATATATATATATATATATATATCTATCTATCTATCTATTGCCAGACGCCTCAATCCCGTTTGGGGTGGCCACAAACAAATCGCCTCCAAGTCGCCCTGTCCCCCGCCATTTCACTGCCCTGCTCCCAACTCACACCCCCCTCTCTCATATACCTCTCCACCCCATCCCTCCATCTCATCCTCGGCCTCCCCCTCCCTCTTCCCCCCTCCACCTCACTCACATACACTCTCTTCGTCAGTCTTTCACCCTCCATCCTCTCCACATGGCCAAACCACCACAGTGTGTTCCTCATAACGCTCCCTATCACATCCACATCAACACCACAATGTTCCTTTATATCCTCATTCGTCAGCCTATCTCTCCATGTGACTCCACAGGCTCCTCTTAAATAACTCATTTCCACTGCTCTCACTCTTGACTTGTGTCCTTCCAACAACGTCCAAGCTTCACTTCCGTACGTTAGAGTTGGTATCACAATACTGTCATGTAGTAACTTTTTCACTTCCATGCTCACTTCCCTGTTTCTTATCACTGCTTTCAAAGAACCAGCAACCTTTCTTCCCTGCTGTACCCTTTCAAGCACTTCACTCTCCAAACCTCCATATCCTTACTCATCACACTACCCAAGTACTTAAACGTACTCACATTTTCCAATTCCTCACCATCCAACCTCACTGTACATTCACTGACTTCACCTCTCTCAAAGACCATCACTTTACTCTTCCCTACATTCACCTTCAGATTCCGTTTCTTACACACTCTCCCAAACTCATCCACCAAGCCTTGCAGCTCCCCTTCGTCTTCACTCAACAACACTGTATCATCTGCAAACAACATTACAGGGAGTTTCCAAACACTATCCTCTCTCACCAGGGCCACTCCAACATCCACTACCCTACCTTGTACCTCTTTTATTACCCCATCCATGTACAGACTGAACAACCATGGAGACATGACACATCCCTGTTTCAACCCAACTTTCAAAGAGAAAAATTCACTTAGTTCACCATCCACACACACTGCAGCCTTCGCACCACCGTACATACTCTTCACAGCATTCAACAACTTCCCATCTACTCCATATATTCTTAACACTTTCCACAATCCTTGTCTATCCACCCTGTCATATGCTTTCTCCAAATCCATGAAAGCCGCAAACAACTTCTTTCCCTTCTCTAGAAACTTTTCCACTAAAGATCTAAGAATGTATATCTGATCTACACAACCTCTTCCCTTCCTAAAGCCTCCCTGTTCTTCTCCAACTAATTTCTCTGTTCTTTCTCTAACTCTGTCAATAAGTATGCTACCATACACTTTTCCTATTATACTAAGAAGACAAATGCCCCTATGATTACCACACACTTCTTTTTCCCCTTTTCCTTTGTACAAGGGAATAATTATACCTGACTTCCAATCCTCTGGGACTCTACCTTCCTCCCAGGCTAATCTGCACATCTTCCACATCCATTCTACTACTATCTCTCCCCCATGCTTCAGCATTTCACCACACACTCCATCAATTCCTGGGGCTTTCCCAGATTTAACTTTCTTCATTGCTTCCACAACTTCTATCCTACTGATTTCTTCCTGTTTTCTCACCTCCCTCCTTCTCCCAGCCATTCTCCAGCCACTTATATATATATATATATAGATATATATATATATATATATATATATATATATACTATATATACACACACACACACACACACACACACATATATATATATATATATATGTGTGTGTATATATATATATATATATATATATATATACAGTAATCACTCTAATATCCGGACGCCCAATAACCGAACATCCCCACTACCCGGACCTTATCGTCCTGGGATTCAACATTCCCAAAATGGTCTGAAAACCCAAAAATAAATTTTAAAAAATCGATTTTTTGCCATCCGTAATTTGAACTTGCCGCGCGCGCCGCGGGAGAGCATTGTTTTGGTTCGTCATTCCTCCGACGTCCGATAGAGCGCCGCTGCATCCTCCCCACTTCCCGCCTGTCTCTCACCGCGACTGGACCTACGCTCTTCGTAATGGCTGCCCACGTGCTCGCTTTTGTGGTGATGCCGTACTTGCTGCAAGGCCTCCTGCTGCTCTTGGCCCTCCTCTTAGTGTGTGTGATGATGGCCCCGCCACCTGAGAAAAGGAAGAGAGTGGTGTTGACTCTGGAAAAGAAGAGGGAGATATTGGAGAAAGTTGATGCGGGTTGGTCTTCTTCCCGCATTCTCCGCGAGTACAACCTGGCCCGGTCGACTTTGTTCGATATCAAACGTTCCCGAGACAAACTCATGCAGTACACAGCTGACTTCTCGTCGAGAAGCAAACGCAATGTGGAAAGGAAGGTTATGTTTACCCCCAAGTTTGCAGAAATCGACCGATCCACGTTGATTTGGTACCGACAGCAACGTGCAGCTGGTGTGACGGTACGTGGAACGGAGCTGAAGGCTGCTGCTGAGAAGGTTGCAAGGCTTCACGACACCCTAGACTTCAAGGCATCCGAGGGTTGGCTCTTCGCGTTCAAGTTGCGACATGGCCTTACTAACCGTAAAGCACATGGCGAAGCATTGGACACTAACGAGGATGGAGTTGACGAGTTTCGGCACAAGGTGAAAGGCTTGATCGACAGGGAGGGCCTCACTCTCGGTCAAGTCTATAACACAGACGAAACTGGCCTATTCTATCGCTCGCTGCCAACGAACACTCTAGCCGATGAGACGGAGAAGCATGTACCTGGCCGCAAGCTTTCTAAGGAACGGATATCTGCTTTGTGTTGTGCCAGTGCTAACGGCATGCACCGGCTTAAGCCCGTTGTTGTTGGCCGTGCAAAGCAGCCTCGGTGCCTTCGTGGGGTGATGGATGTCCTTCCTGTCGTATGGTACCATTCTTTGAAAGCATGGTTCACAGCTGTGATTTTCAAAGACTGGTTTCACCGTCACTTCGTCAAGGAGGTCATCCAGTACCAGACGAAGACACTGGGAATCCCTCGCGACCAGGTAAAGACTCTTCTTCTGCTCGACAATGCACCTGCCCACCCGTGCGACAAGGACTTGGTTGCTGAGAATGGCTGTATTAGGTGCATGTTTCTGCCACCTAATACGACTGCTCTCATTCAACCCATGGACCAAGGAGTGATCGTGGCAACAAAGCGCCTGTACCGTCGGAAGTTCCTGGACGAGGTGATGGTTGTTCTCGAGGACGAGGACGAGCGCAGGGAAGGACGTGACACTCGAGGCAAGCGGACTTTGGAAAACCTTCGCCGCTACAACATCAAGTCTGCGCTGTACAACTGGGCTAGTGAATGGAAGGAAGTCCCTGTGAAAACTCTTGAAAATGGTTGGTCTCGTCTGCTTCTCGGAACAGATGTGGAGCACGATTTTCTGGGCTTTGACGTGGATGACTTCCATGCACGGCTACGTACGCACGGCGACGTTGTTGATGTGGACGATGTACGTGAGTGGTTGGACGACGACGAGGGCGATCCTGGGTATCAGACGTTGTCTGATATCAAGATCGCGTCTTCGGTTGCTGGTGTCAGTCCCGAACTTGAAGATTCCGACGACGAAGGCGACGATGATGCGGACTCCTCTCAGCAGGAAACTACTCCAGCCATCCCCAAGCTGAGCGCACTCCGGGAACATCTAGAGTTCGTCCTAGACTACCTGGAACACCCGGACTGCGACAGGGAGATGGGGCCCTTGGGACTCGTGGAGGAAGTGCATGCTTTCCGGCAGCGCATCATCAATCGCCAGAATCGTCGGTCCTTGCGTCAGTCAACGATTGACAGTTTTTTCAGGCCCGTGACCCCCGCTGTGCCAAGTCCTGGCTCCACTCCGTTGCCTCCCCAAGACAGGCCTTCATGCTCCGAGCCACAGCCCAGCACATGAGCTACAGTGGAGTCACCGCTCGATGTGAGTTTGCGGCTTTCGTCAGAGTCTTCTGTAGTCGGTACACCATCACCACGACCCAGCGATGCACCCCTTGGTCGCCTGCCAGTGATACTCTCGGACTCTGACAGTGAATAAACAGCAAGAACTTCTCCACTAGACCACACGGGAATTTTGAGTGTTGTGCAGTGAAAAAAACAGTGTGTTGTGTTAAGGTTTTCGAAATGAGAGAAAAGACTCAGTGGAAACAAAATTTAACGTAACTAACCTTCTTTGTTTTGGCTTTGGAAAATAAAAACAACTTGGGAAAAGTTAATGTGCAACACAAAATTAAAATGGAACATTATTTGGACTAAAGTGAACACTGTGAAGAGAACGGACTTCTGTGTGTTATTGACTAAGTTCAGTGCAAGACTTCAGGAAGAGTGTACTGCAAGTGCTTCAGGAAATCGTTCTTACTGTCAGAGTCCAAGAGGAGGCGGTTATTCATCGAGGTGGCCAGGGACTTGCTGTAAGTAGCCAGAATGTTTCATACTGTACTTTTTTCCATACTATACTTACCAGAATGTTTCATACTGTACTTTTTCCCATTCTATACTTACCTCATGCATGTGCAGTAGGAATGTGTTTTTCAGAGTTAGGCTAGGTTAGGGTCCATAAGTACCAGAATGTTTATTAATGTATGAACATACTTCTAAACCCTCATTTTATGTTTCTTTTGCATTTATTTCAGTCATTTATGTGCCTTATTGGTGTGATTTGGGTCTTAAATAGGTGCTATGCATGTCCAGAGGGAGTTGTATAGGTGTTTCTCTGAGTTAGGGTCCATAAGTACAAGTCCATAAGCTGGGGCCCAATATCCGGACGAAACCAATAACCAAACCTACCGATGGCTCTATTGATCCGGATATTGGAGGGATTACTGTGTGTATATATATATATATATATATATATACACAGGTAACTCGCACGGAACACGATCTCACGGAACGCGCTCGCAATTATACACGGTAAGGGCTGGGATACATATAAGATAACGTAAGATTAAAAAACCATTATGAAAACTACAAATTAACGCAGGAGAGGCCTTTGAAAGATCAAATTCTCGAACGTCACCGCAGTGCGCGGTTTGTTTTGATTACGTGACGATCTAGGCCGGAAATTATTCAGTGAGTGAGACATTCCCGAGTACAGTAGCACAGTATTTGTAAGTTAAATATTTATAGTACTGTACTGTTCTGGTAAGTTTATGTGCAACTTAAAGTACTATTAAATAACATTAAAGCAAGAAATAAAGTCTTACAACCAGTTTACCTGATAGGCGTCAGAATATTGCCTTTTTTATTTGTTTGTTTTTTCCACAGTACTGTACAGTATTTGTAAGTTAAATATTTACTGTTCTCGTATGAACTGTACTTGTAAGCACTTAAATAAAGTTAAATAATTAAATAAAGCCTTGTAACCAGTTAACCCGAATTATATGATTACCCATGACCGGCGTTGGAATATTGCCTTTCTTGTTTGTTCGTTAAACTCTTACTGTACTGCTTTTCTACAGTACTGTATTTGTTAGTTAAATATTTACTGTTCTGGTATGTACTAGTAAGCAATTAAAGCATTAAATAAAGCCTTGTAACCAGTTAACCTGATTTATATGATTACCCATGATCAGTATCGGAATATTGCCATTTTTGTTTGTTTGTTAAAGACTTATAATAAGAGAAAAATACATTTTTGTCTTGGTATCTTTACCTATTTGCTTAGGTTTGCTGTAATGGTTTGGATCATTTGATGCAATGCAACTTGTAGAAAACTGTGAAACTTTCGGGCAGTGAACGAAAATCTGGGACATGAGACTGACCTTGACTTCACCCTCTCATCATCATCTGTCAGTTCACCACCTGCTATCGTGAGGAGTGGATGTACGATTTTTTCGCTCGTGGCCATGCCTAACCACACATAGTTACACCCATTATCTCAACCCAGACAGAAAATACAACCTTTTTCCTCCCTTGCAAAACACACTCAACCACCCTGTTTACGAGACAGCAATATATATTGCGAAAATAACAAGGTAAAATGATAAAGATGAATGTAAAATGATAGAGAAAGATGAACATGTTATGACGGAAGAAGTACGTTTTCCCCGTCTGTAAACGTATTTATTTCTGCTTTGAATCTGTATTCGTAATAATTAGACTTATTGTTAGTTCTGAAACTGCATTACGATTCTATTTTTAGCCATTCTCGTGGTGTGGGAGCTGGAAGTTGTGACACAGCTTCCTTATTGCTAATCTTACTGACCCTTCACTTTATTCTCCCGTGGCAGAGTCTAGCCTTGGAGGACGTGCAGTTTTCTCATTTAGGACTGAAAATTCAACTTTTTCGCTCCCTTTTCCAAGCATGAGCATGGGCACAACGATAACGTAAAAAATAACTCGAAACTACCATAAACATGTATCAAAAAGGTGAAAATGTATTCTATCTATCTATCTATCTATTGCCAGACGCCTCAATCCCGTTTGGGGTGGCCACAAACAAATCGCCTCCAAGTCGCCCTGTCCCCCGCCATTTCACTGCCCTGCTCCCAACTCACACCCCCCTCTCTCATATACCTCTCCACCCCATCCCTCCATCTCATCCTCGGCCTCCCCCTCCCTCTTCCCCCCTCCACCTCACTCACATACACTCTCTTCGTCAGTCTTTCACCCTCCATCCTCTCCACATGGCCAAACCACCAGCCATTCCTAACAGATTATGTACTGAAATCATTCGATATCACAGTACTGCATTTCTAAGTTAAATATGTACTGTTCTGGTAAGTACTTGTAAGTTAAAGCACTGGTACCAGTTAACCTGATTTATATGATTACCTATGATCGAAGTCGGAATGTTTCCTTGTGTTTACGTACAGTATTTGTGTGTTGAAGTTTTGCTCTGGAGTACTGTATTTGTGAGTTATAACATTAAATAAACCTTCTAACCACTTAAAGTGCTTTCTAGTGATTACCAGTGACAGATAACAGCAAAACAACACATTTGGGGGGTCTAGGGAGCAAAATACGGAGTAGTTTAAATATACGCGATTTCGCACCTAACAGGGCACGGTAGGAACGAAACCCACGTGCTCCGTGTGAGTTACCTGTATATATATATATATATATATATATATATGTGTGTGTGGATGGGGTGATGAGAGAAGTAAAAACACGGGTAATGGAGAGGGAGATGGTGTTGGTAATGAATGGTGATGGATGGAATATCTGAAATTTGTTGTAAGCTGATGATGCAGCATTACTTGCAAATACCGGACAAGAACTCGGTAGACCGACGCAGAGTTTTGCTGATGTCTGTGAGCGTCATGCCTTAAGGGTAAACGTAGAAAAGAGTCAAGTGATGATTACTGAGAGAGAAGGTGACTCCATGTGCGATGTTACAGTGAATGGAGAGAAACTGGAATTGGTGAAAGAGTTCAAATACCTGGGTACAAGGACTGAAAAAAGAGGAAAATGTCCAAAAGAAGTGGAAAGTAGAGTGACACAAGGAAGGAAAGTAGCTGGTGCTATGAAGGCCTTGATAAGAAACAGAGGCTTGAGTGTTGCAGCTGGACGAGGCTTACATGAGTGTTAGTGCCAACTTTAAAATATGGATGTGAGACTATGGTGTGGCATGAAAATGAAGTCAAGGGTGAGAGCAGTGGAGATGGAACTGCTGAGGAATATATGTGCAGCACAGAGAGTGGATAGGATATGAAATAATGTAATCTGTGAAAGATGTGGAGTAAGGAAGTATGTGGACACAGGAAATGAAGAGAGTGTACTGAGATGGCATGGTCATGTGGAGAGAATGGATAACAACAGAGTGGTGAAAAAGGTATATCTGGTGAATCTGAAGGATGGAGGGGGTGAGGTATGCCAAGGAGAAGGTGGAGGGATATGGTGGATGAGTGTGTGAGGAAGAGAGGTTTGGAAGTCGGTGAGGCTAGAGATCAAGCTGGAGGGATGAATACTGTGAGAAGAAGCACATGATCAGGGATTTGGCACCCCTTTTTAACATGACAGCATCCAGACTGACTCTATCAGATACATGCATGTGAAGCTACACAACGTGGTGAATGTTTGTGGCATATCAGATACAGCCAGGATTCCGGGGGCTTGAACGGTGAGTAAATTGAGGTAAAGCTCATTGGGCTGGGCAAATTTGGGCTGTCTGGACATTGCTACTCCTCACCCTGCCCAAAGGTGGGAAAGGAGGTCTGGATGATGATGATGAACACTATCATCTACCAAAGCATTACTGTATTTCATAAAACATGAATAATAACTGAATCACATGATTCAGATGCTACGCTGATCAAAGTATCATATAGTTTTCCATCTTGATGCTGCCAACAATCAGCATCTGCTTGCCTACATACAGCACTGGTGACGTGGAAAAGAGAGATGTAGAAGGAGATGAAGGATGAGATGGAGAGGTTTATAAGTGAGTGTGTTAAACAGAAAAAGGGATGCCTGACAGCTGAAGACAGTGTTATGTGCTGCAGAACTGCCACAGCACTCAAAGACACTTCTTCATTTTTTCTTCTCAGAGCATCTTCAGCTACCGTACTCCAATTTGCTAGTCCCTCCTTGCCGGAAACACTGAACCAATCCCGGCACGCACGCGCGCACACAGACATACACACACGCACACACACCCAAGGGACCCAAATTTCCAGGATTTGACTCTGAAACAAGTATGATGGATTTAGTTAAAACATTGATCATGAGAATTAGTGAACTAGAAAAGAAAGTGGAGGATCTAGCATCAAGAAACATGCCTGAAAATACCGAAAACACTATACAGAGTCTGATACAGGCCAATGCGACGGTGAACCAGGAGGTCGAGAATATGAAACAAGAAAATACAGTAAGACCTCACTATAATGGACTAATTGGGGCCCAAACCATTCCGAAAAATGCAAAATTCCGATAAAAGCGACACCCGGACTTCCCCCTGCTAACCCAGACTTTTTCCGATGTATCAGACATTAGTCCAGATCACATGAATGGTTTTTAAACTGTTTTGAATACCATTGTGGTAGTGTACTGTGTTTTAACTTTACTACATTAATCAAATGGTATAATATATATAATAATACTGTACTGTACTGTACACTGAAAAACATGTCTTTTATTTACCTTATTGTGGTGAGCATAGCTGAAGTGGTCAGACAGTCCGGACTGCTTCTGGCTTTATCGGACTTTTTCTGATATATAGGAATTTAGTCCGGTGGTTCCTCGAGTCTGATAAAAGCAAATTCCGGTCTATTGAAGTCCGTTATATTTAGGTTTTTACTTAACTGAATTAACGAGAAAACCAGAAGCGAGCAGTAACAAAACTAAGTAGATGAGTACTGTTAGAAGAGCAAAAGGCAAAGTGGGGACATGTGGAGGAAGAACAAAAAGAAGTGGTCAGCTTAAGGGAAATCATTTAGGAAGAAAGGGAAATGAACATGAAAGAAACTGAGTAAAATATAGTGAAAATATTGAAGAAAAATGAGAAAATAGTGAGAGAAACTATAGAAAGGAACAGATGTGTGGTAATATTTGGAAACAGGGAGGAGGAAGAAAAGGTTTGACCTGTGAGACTCAAGACAGACTCGAATCAAGTGAGAAAAATACTGGACAAGATCGATTCCAAAGGAAACAAGTGGGAAAAAGAAATTGAGGAAGTAAGGAGGATAGGACCATATAAGAAAGGGGAAGCAAGACCAATGAGTGTTAAGTTATTATCAGAAAGTGTAGTAAACGATATACTTAACGTGACCTGGAAATTAAGGAAAGAGGCAGAGATGGAAAATATTATAGTACAGTACGAAGATTTGAATGAAGAAGAAAGAGAAATTTCTAAATCTTTGAAGGAACAAGGAAAAAAATGACAGGAGGACAGAAGAACGTAAATTTTTTTTTTGGATAGCGATGGATATGAAAGTAAGAAAGTGGTATGTGAGGAACTAGAAGTGAAGGAAACAAGGGGGATGGTTATGAATATGAAAAAGAGAAGAATGAGTAAAGATAAAATCAAGGTAGTAAATCTAAGTATCATGTATAGTAATGTAGACAAGTGTTCGTGGGCCCTTCGGGCCCCTCGCACTTGCTCCTGGGGAGGGCTCTCGCATTTATGTGCTGTTCTAGTGTAACACTGTCACTTGGATTTTTTGCGGCTAACCAACTGATCGTGTTATTTGCAGCTTCGGGAATGGAACCCAAGTTGTCCGAACGCAAGTCTGAAATACTTTAGTTGTACCTGCGGGGAAAAAATTCTACGGATATCCTATGCCGGGCGCCAGGAGCAGCGTTTTTTTGGTCCAAATGTGATCGCTCATTAAATATAGTAAAAAATTTTCAATCGTGATGGGACCAAGTTTTTTCACATCAACAATTTTTTTGCGATTTCTGTGCCAATTTTGGTGCGATTTGAATGTGTAGTTTTGAATGTGAAGTGCTTGAAAGGGTACAGCAGAGAAGAAAGGTAGCAGGTTCTTTGAAAGCAGTGATTAGAAACAGGGAAGTGAGCATGGAAGTGAAAAAGTTACTACATGACAGTACATATTGTGATACCAACTCTAACGTATGGAAGTGAAGCTTGGACGTTGTTGGAAGGACACAAGTCAAGAGTGAGAGCAGTGGAAATGAGTTATTTAAGAGAAGCCTGTGGAGTCACATGGAGAGACAGGCTGACGAATAAGGATATAAAGAAGCGTTGTGGTGTGGATGTGATAGGAAGTGTTATGAGGAACACACTGAGGTGGTTTGGCCATGTGGAGAGGATGGAGGGTGAAAGACTGACGAAGAGAGTGTATGTGAGTGAAGTGGAGGGGGGAAGAGGGAGGGGGAGGCCGAGGATGAGATGGAGTAGAGAGGTATATGAGAGAGGTGGGTGTGAGTTGGGAGCAGGGCAGTGAAATGGCGGGGGACAGGACGACGTGGAGGCGATTTGTTTGTGGCCACCCCAAACGGGATTGAGGCATCTGGCAATAGACAGAGATAGATAGATAGTTTTGGCTGCCCAAAATACACACACACACATGGCTGGTGCTATAGTATATTAGATGGGTTAATATCTAAGAAAGGGGAAACTGGAGACTATATAAATGAAAAGAAACTTGAAATTGTATGCTTGGTGGAGACAAAGTTGGCCCAAGATGTTGATATGAAATTATTTGGATGGAAAAATTACAATATTTGGAGGAAGGAGAGAGACAGCAAGTTTGGGGGAGGTATAATGATTTTAACCCATAATGACCAAGTGCAAAAAATATAAAATTGATAATACCATGGCTGAACTTTTGGGAATTCAAATAGAGGACTGTTATGGAGAAATAATAGATGTACAGTAATAGTATTTTATATGCCCCCCAAAACTAAGGCATGGACAAAAGATTATGAACTGTTAATAAGAGAATCCATTATTAAACTAAAGCCATTAACTGAACCAAGAAATAGAATAATAATAATAATAATAATAATGGACGATTTTAACTGTAGAGAAATTGACTGGGAAAGTATGGATGTTGCAAAGAATGAGGAATCATGGGGAAATAAATTGATGGATTTGGTGATGGAAAACATGTTAACCCAAATAATTAAAGAAAATACAAGAATCAGGGGTGACGACGAACTATCAAAGCTCGCCTTAGAATTCACATAGGACCCAAATAATGTAAGGATCATAACCTACCAATAACTTTTGGTAAAAGTAATCATCTGGTTATTAAGATGGAAGTGATGGGAGTAAGAGAAGGAGAAAGAGATGAAAAACACAGAGAAAATAGATACAATCACAGGAAGGCAGACATTGCTTCCCTGAGGAACTTTTTCCAAAATGTAGACTGGAGTAAAATGAATGCGATTACAAATGTTGATGAGAAATATAAGTTTTTGATAGAAGTATATAAAACAGGAGTTAGTAATTACTGTATGTCCCAAAATTCTCTACAGCTATGGAATGGAAGAAAGAATGGTTTAACAACAAATGCAGAATGGCACATGAGGCAAGAAAAAGAGCATGGAATAAAGTGAGAAGAAGGTACAGTATAGTGAAAGGGCTTGGGAGGAGTACAAGCAGGTAAGAAATGAATACGTAAGTGTGCAGAGAGAGGAAGAAAGGAAATACGAAAAAGATATTGTAACGAGATGTAAAAAAGAGCTGAAACTATTTTATAAGTTTGTAAATGGTAAACTGAAAGTTAAGGACAGTACAGTCACTACTCATTATACAACGAGGTTAAGTCAGATCACACCTTAACGTATAATGATTTATCATAAATTGGAGGATTGAAATATATAGTATTATAAAAGGGGGGTTACGTCAACTCAGCTTCCCAAAGTCACCTACCCAAGACTGAAACAAAAATGAAAACCCACCTTAATCACTCCCTGTGTCACTCCAAGTCATCTCCAAGACCAAAACAAACATTATCACACCAATACAGGCAGCATTACTCACGTACTGTAAATTGTTGCAACAACACATTAATCACACTTGCGCAACGTTGGCCTAGTGCTACGCATTGTATAGTGTAGCACAATGCTTGGTTGAGAGGTGACGATAGCAGGGGGGCACACGTGAACAAATGGAAAAGACAGGGCTTTGAAGGGGTGGCAGGACTGCGCAACTGGACCAAAACAATGCTCTGCACACTGGGGCCGCCATCTTGCCTGAGACAAGTGAAAGTCGCCTTGCGTGTGCCTGGCGCTTCGTACGAAAATTTTCCGATGGCAGTATCAATATAGTGGGAAATTCATCATAAATTGGATTTTGGGGTGTAACTTTTTTGTTATTGTTGTTGCGAATTATCGTAGGTGGTGGCGACCATCATCCACTCACTTGATGTAGTGCTGCCTACATCTTCCTTAGCCTTTATCATTCTTTTTCTGTGCCTGCCCTCCTCTCTTCCTATATCTCCCATCTTTCCTGTCACTTCTTATTGCTCTTCTTTCCTTTACAGGCGGCTTTACATTGAGTGACAAGCCAAATGGTTTCCTGTAAGCCAAGAAACCATTTACAACGCTGGGTGGTAACCATATACCCAACACATACTTGCTCCCTACATGTCAACAAGTGGGCTGGTGGAGGGTTAGTGCCCCTCCCCGTAAAACCAATAAGTCAAAGTCA
The DNA here is from genome assembly GCF_032717465.1 of Coenobita brevimanus. Classification (NCBI taxonomy): domain Eukaryota; kingdom Metazoa; phylum Arthropoda; class Malacostraca; order Decapoda; family Coenobitidae; genus Coenobita; species Coenobita brevimanus. Next base: position 40,705,914 of record NC_137023.1, read on the forward strand.
AATGGCCACCCCTTATGGGATTATGGTGTCTGGCAATAGATAGATAGATAAATAGATAGATAGAGTTATCGTTTACCGGTTCAACGTATAACAAGTAGTGACTGTATAATACGATTGAGGGCTGGAGATGAAACTTAAGAAAGAGAAGAAGAATTGTGTGAAATAATGAACAACAAGCTGCAGTCAGTCAATGTGTTGGAAGAGGAATTTAGGGAACCTGAAATGGAAATCAGGATGACTGGCATGGCAGAAATTCCAGCTGACATGAATGAGATGCTACAGCTGATGAGGGATTTGGATGTAAGAGAAGCACTGGGACCAAATGGTGTGACTGGATGGATCCTGGAGGAATGTGCAGACCAGTTAGTGTGGCCTGTTTATGTCATCATCAAGACCTCGTTGGAAAATGGACAATTACCTAAAGACTGAAAAAGAGCATGTACAGTATTGTGACAATCTTCAAGGGAGGAGATAGGGAAGATCCACTCAATTATAGACCTGTATCACTTACTAGTATTGTCTGTAAAATCTGAGAAAATTATCAGAAAAAGATGGATAAAGTATTTAGAAGAAAATGAAGTGATAATACCAAGACAATTTGGTTTTAGGAAGGGAAGATCATGTGTTACTAACATATTAAGTTTCTATCTATCTCTATCTATTGCCAGACGCCTCAATCCCGTTTGGGGTGGCCACAAACAAATCGCCTCCAAGTCGCCCTGTCCCCCGCCATTTCACTACCCTGCTCCCAACTCACACCCCCCTCTCTCATATACCTCTCCACCCCATCCCTCCATCTCATCCTCGGTCTCCCCCTCCCTCTTCCACCCTCCACCTCACTCACATACACTCTCTTCGTCAGTCTTTCACCCTCCATCCTCTCCACATGGCCAAACCACCTCAGTGTGTTCCTCACAACGCTTCCTATCACATCCACATCAACACCACAACGCTCCTTTATATCCTCATTCGTCAGCCTGTCTCTCCACGTGACTCCACAAGCTCCTCTTAAATAACTCATTTCCACTGCTCTCACTCTTGACTTGTGTCCTTCCAACAACGTCCAAGCTTCACTTCCGTACGTTAGAGTTGGTATCACAATACTGTCATGTAGTAACTTTTTACTTCCATGCTCACTTCCCTGTTTCTTATCACTGCTTTCAAGGAACCAGCAACCTTTCTTCCCTGCTGTACCCTTTCAAGCACTTCACCCTCCAAACCTCCATCCTTACTCATCACACTACCCAAATACTTAAACGTACTCACATTTTCCAATTCCTCACCATCCAACCTCGCTATACATTCACTGACTTCACCTCTCTCAAAGACCATCACTTTACTCTTCCCTACATTCACCTTTAGGTTCGTTTCTTACACACTCTCTCAAACTCATCCACCAAGCCTTGCAGCTCCCCTTCATCTTCACTCAACAACACAGTATCATCTGCAAACAACAGTACAGGGAGTTTCCAAACACTATCCTCTCTCACCAGGGCCACTCCAACATCCACTACCCTACCTTGTACCTCTTTTATTACCCCATCCATGTACAGATTGAACAACCATGGAGACATGACACATCCCTGTTTCAACCCAACTTTCAAAGAGAAAAATTCACTTAGTTCACCATCCACACGCACTGCAGCCTTAGCACCATCATACATACTCTTCACAGCATTCAACAACTTCCCATCTACTCCATATATTCTTAACACTTTCCACAATCCTTGTCTATCCACCCTGTCATATGCTTTCTCCAAATCCATGAAAGCCGCATACAACTTCTTTCCCTTCTCTAGAAACTTTTCCACTAAAGATCTAAGAATGAATATCTGATCTACACAACCTCTTCCCTTCCTAAAGCCTCCCTGTTCTTCTCCAACTAATTTCTCTGTTCTTTCTCTAACTCTGTCTATAAGTATCCTACCATACACTTTTCCTATTATACTAAGAAGACAAATGCCCCTATGATTACCACACACTTCTTTTTCCTCTTTCCTTTGTACAAGGGAATAATTATACCCGACTTCCAATCCTCCGGGACTCTACCTTCCTCCCAGGCCAATCTGCACATCTTCCACATCCATTCTACTACTATCTCTCCCCCATGCTTCAGCATCTCACCACACACTCCATCAATTCCTGGGGCTTTCCCGATTTAACTTTCTTCATTGCTTCCACAACCTCTATCCTACTGATTTCTACCTGTCTTCTCACCTCCCTCCTTCTCCCAGCCATTCCCCAGCCACTTATACTCGCATTACTTCCATCCTCTACGTTCAACAATTCCTTAAAGTGTTCTCTCCATCTGCTCACTTTTTCTCCCTTCTCCACTAGTAATCTACCATGTTTATCTTTCACTCCCCTGCTAACTTCACTTCCACCCTGTCTTACTCTTTTCACTTCTCTCCAGAACATTTTCTTACAGTCCCTCCACTTTACACTCAAATTCCTTCCAAATTCCTCATCCACTCTCTTCTTACTCTCTCTTACTAATCTTTTCACCTCTCTCTTCCTTTCCACATATAACTCTCTCTTCTGCCTCTCAACTTCTTCCACGCCCCTATTTCTCATCCATTCATTGTATGCTTTCTTCTTTTGTGCCACAGCCTGTTTCACCTCTTCAGTCCACCACGCTGTTCCTTGCACCCCCCTCCGTCTTCTCTTCCTTCCACACACCACATCACATGCTGCACATATTTCTTCTGTAAATATCTTACACACACCTTCCACGTCTCCCATCTGCTCCAATTCATATTTGCCCAATCGTTCCTCCACTTCTCTCTCATACTCTGCCTTTTTCTCATCCTCTTGTAACCTTTCCACTCTCCTTGCAACTACTCCTTCCTCTCGTCTTTCCCTTCTTCTATTCCTCCATCTTACTTGCATCCTAATTCTGGCCACCACCAAGTAGTGGTCAGAAAGGCCACTCCCCCAACCTCTACAGTAGGGTAATAGATGTCATACAAGAGAGAGAGAGGGATGGGCAGATTGTGTCTATCTTGATCTCACGAAAGCATTTGACAGGGTGCCCTATAAGAGACTCCTGTGGAAGTTGAAGACCTAAGGAGGGGAGCATGGGAAACTATTAAAGTGGATGGGAGATTATTTGATGGGAAGGCAGATGAGAAAAGTTATGAGACATGGTTTCACAATGGAAAAACATGACTAGTGGAGTACCCCAGGGCTCTGTCTTAGCCCCAATCATGTTTCTGATACATGTAAATGATTTGCCAGAAGGTTTGAATAGTTACATGAGTATGTTCACAGATGATGCTAAAATCATGAAACTTATTAAATGTACTGATAGTTTTAAAATACTACAAGAGGACTTGGACAAACTCCGCAGCTGGAGCCGGACTTGGAAAATGGATTTTAATGCCAAGAATGTCATGTATTAGAAATGGGAATGAGTGAAAAAGGACCGCACTGGACATATAAAATAAGCAATGAGATAATTAGTAACAGAAAAGATGAAAATGACTTGGGAGTGATTATTCAGGATGACTTGTCACCAAAAAAGCATATATTGTAAACAGAATCATTGGTGGAACTTATGGATTACTAACCAACATGAGAGTGGCTTTTAATTAGGCCTATATGGATGAGGAGATGCTGAGGGAGCTGATAGTGACCGTGATAAGACCAAGACTAGAGCATGCGGCTGTGGTATGGTCATCTTATATGAAGAAGCATACAGTACTGATAAACTAGAGAGGGTTCAATGGATGGCAACGAGGATGATACCATGCTTAAGGGAACTTACCTACCAGGAGAGATTGGAAAACCTAAGGTTACCAACACTGCATGAGAGAAGGGAAAGAGGTGACTTGATCATGATGTTCAGAAATGTAAGAAAATTGGAATAGGTGGATAGAGAGGATGTTTTTGTGTTGGATGTTGGAAGAAAAAGATGTCATGGCTTCAAATTGAGGAAAAGCAGATGTCTTAATGATCTTAAAAGGTTCATTTTCCCAAACAGAAGCATAAGCATATGGAATGACTTAGACAAAGAGGAGGTGCAGGCAAAAAACATTCTCATGTTTAAAACTAGACTAGATAAATGTAGATATGGAGACAGGACAACACGAGCTTAGCTCAATTCCTGTATACTACAAATAGGTAAATACATGCAATGAAACAAGGAAAACTCACACTGCATTCAATCTCAATCTACCCCTCATCACAACATCAATACACTCCGGCTCCATCCTTCCTCTCAACTGTTAAGTCATAATCCTAGACCTCCAGGCTTCACATTCAAGAACACACTATAGATTCATCTAATCAGTAATTTCTGTACATTTGAGCCTATGAATATTCTCTTCCTTAACTGCCCAGGCCTCATTACCATCTATGTAAAATTATATTTGGTTAAGTTAGGCCGTTTCAATGTTGAAACAATAGCAGACGAAGTTGGGACCTGAATAATGTACCATATACAGTTCGCTCACCTTGTGCGCGAATGACCAAAAATCATACCCTGAAACTTTGAATGCACTAGTCTACCTCACAGAATGCTAGGTAGAGGCAAGGAGTGGCTCAAAAACGCCATTTTCCATTAGTATGCGACCCCCCTCCCCACACAACGCGTCCATCATCACGTGTCGTCATGTTGATACACAAAAATTCCCGGGACATCCCACTGCGCAGCTTGAGGTAGGAGGCAGAACATGAAGTGAGCAACCTAAGAATGCAGGAGTTTCTCGGCGGTATCGACAAACTCTTCCGTTTCTACAAAGACAGGCACAGGCAAGAAATAAACAGGAGAAGACAAATGCTAATATCAAATTACACACAGTGGGTTCAAGTTAGTGACAGTGAGGAACCAGTGACATCGTCTGATTCTGTTCCTGTTGGGGATGAAGAGGATGCAATGTCAGATGTGTCAGCATTGGACTTCGAGGGGTTTATGGCCAAAGTGAGTGAGTTAGAGGCTCCTGGGGAAGGTGCTCAAGAGAAGTATGTGGAGGGAAGTGTTGGTGCGGCACTGTAAGTGTTGCCACGCCTCAGAATCCCTGTTATTTAAGTCCATCAGGCCTGTTGTCTACTGTTGTTAAGGTGACTGCCCATATTTTTGTCCCATATCTGTAGTACAATGTCTGAAAATTCTGACCTTCATTATGTCTCTGAGGGTCAAAAGGTCCAGGTATGAGGGGGTACCGCCCATATATAATTTTTCCCATAAGATTATGTATTCTCAGTGCGCGAATTCACACTACCTGAGGTCACGAACCACCTAATCTCTCGTGCACTGTATACAGTATCACCAGCATTATCAATGGCAAAAACAAGACTGAACCCTTGTTCATATGACATAGGGCACAAAATATAAATGACAGAACAGAGCTGTACAGGCTGAAACTAGAAAATTACATTCCTCTTTTAGTGACTGCTTTCTTCCTACTTTGCCACTTAATACAAGTAAGTAAAAGTAAATGTATGCTTTACCTGAAGCAGCAAAAAGATCTTACTAATTCAATTCAAATTCCTCCATTTTCTTTTCTGTATTTTCTGACTACTTCCAGAGTGGTAAATGACCTTTTCCTACTAAAAAATTTCCATCGTTATTATCATCACGTTCCTTAACCCCTAAAAGACGGGCATCGTAATGTTTTGACACGCTCAGGACGGGCATAATCGCTGGGTGCATTATGGTGGGGGATTTGTAGGGTGGGGAGGTGTGGAGCGGTGTGGGGTGGTGAGGGGATGGGGACTAGGCGCTTGGGGGAGGTGGGGAGTTGGGGTGGGGATGGTAAGTGGGGGGTCAGGATGGGGGTGGGGGGGAAAATGGTGGAGGTGGCAGTGGGGGGTCAGAGGGGTGGGGTTGTTTGAGGGGTTTGGGGGGTGAGGGTTTGGGAGGTATGGGGTGGAGGAGGGTAGGGGGTTTGGGTGATGGGGGTAGAAGGATAGCAGTAAGAGGTGGGGCATAGGAGGTGGTGGGTGGTGGGAGGATGGTGATGGGTGGTGGGGGGATGGTGGCAGGTGGTGGGGGGATGGTGGCAGGTGGTGGGGAAGCAGTTGGGAGATGGGACTGTGGGGTGCATGGGGGATGGGGGTCAGGTTGAGGAGGGTAGGGTTGGTGGTAGGGTGGGGGTTAGGGGCTGTAGGGGGCTGTGGAGGGTATTGGGGGCAATGGGGGTTTGGGGGTGGGATGGCAGGGGGTGAGGGAGGGGATGGGTGGCAGGTGGTGTGTGGGTGTGGTAGCAGGAGGGTGGGGTGGGGGGACGTGACCACATATGCAGACACCCGTCTTTCTGGCCCTAGTACCCCTGGACAGCATATGCAGACACCCTTCTTTTAGGAGTTAAGACGTACCTGTGGTTATTTGTTTCCAACGTAATGGAAGAATCTTATTCAACATAACGGTACTCAAAGGTGGATTTCATTTTCCAACTTCCCAACTGTAGGTTAGGTTTGGTTAGGGTTGGGTTAAATCATTAGGAACAGTTAAGCTAAGTTAGGTTTGGCTTAGTTAAACACTTAGGTTAGGACAGTCCCTTCCGCCATTATGCCGACAAATCAAACAAGCAGACAGTGAAACATAGCTAAAAATGTGAAGATTTAAGAAACATTTTTACCAACCCAGAAGTAATCAGAAAAATATAACAGACTATCAAGAAGAAGACGAGCTGATTAGGTAAGGTGCTTCTACTGCTTCAAGTAAAGTGTAAGTTTACTTAAGTATCGTAAACAAGTGGACGTCTTTCGTCACACAACTTACAGTTTCTGGTTCAAGACTTGCTGCCCTTGTGGCTGGAAGTCGCTCACCAGGATCCCTATCTGCCGCACATTCTCTATAAATGTCTCCAATTGATTTTCGAGCTGCTCCAAGGAGGAAGACATGATAACTAATTTCCTGGAAAGAAATCCGATGGAACTATACTCTAACCTATCAATGTTTGGATGTGTACGGTCGTAATTACGGTTTCAAATTTTTACGGCTTTATTTAGAGACTTGTTTTGGCCAAACTTTATTCATTGTTTACCTTTCATATCTACTTCATTTATGTTACTCAGTCTGTTTAATATTTGACTAAAATGGAAATTTGTATTAGCAATAATATTTCGGTATCAACAGGCTTTACATAATTCGACAAAGAAAATATTTTGACCAATGACATTATAAATGTTTTTGACAGCATATAAAACGTTGATCTTCATTAAAAAAAGGTTTATATTCAAATTATATGCTTGGTGAGAATTATACACGTAAAAATAAGACTAAAGAACGTCTGAGTTGCAAGTTAGATGAGAAGGAGCCGAAATTGAATATTTTTACCGACAGGAGGAGACGGTCTTGTTTGTCAGGAAAGAATTGGTATTGCAGGGGTTATGGATATGGAGGTAATAAAGTGGCTGTACGAGATTGGAATCAGACACGACTACAACGACCTGTGTCGCAGTGAGTAGTACTTGAAGTAATTTTTTTTTTTTTTACCTTTTACGACAATGAGTAGAGTACTGAGTAAACCAGGTGAGCTGGGTGAGCATGAAAAAGCTGACAGTCAATAGCATCGGAGAAAAGGCTCTTCTCTATGACCTCATTCCAGGTCTTTTTGGTCTGCCTCTCACAACCCTACCCCCAGTGTTCACACTTCTCACTTACTTCACCCAATTGTCATCCCCCATCCTCATTCCTCTTCACATTCCCAAACCATCTCCGTCTCAATCTCAGTGACCTTGTTCATTGATATGCGTGGTGCAGTCAGTCAGAAATGATCACATCCTGCAGGCAGCCTTTGACACTATTGCATTTCTTGATTACCCATAGAACAAACAGCCCTCAGCAGGACCTCTCATGTCGGATCACTTGCTAAAACCACCTGAAAGAAACTTGGATTGTTGTACAGAGTCTGTAACTTCTTCACTGACGAGCAGTTAGCTACAATTTGTGAGTCGTGTGTGCTTTCAGCTTGAATATTGCTCACCTTCTGGAATGGATATGGAGAGGTTGCATTAAAACAACTAGACAAAATTCAGAACAAAGCTGTTGGAATTATTAATCATTATCATCATCCGGACCTCCTTTCCCACCCAAGGACAGGGTGAGGAGTAGCAATATCCAGACAGCCCAAATTCACCCAATCCAATGGTCCATGCTTCCATTCACTCATCATTCAAGCCCACGGCATCCTGACTCTATTGGATACACCAAAAACATTCACCACGTTCTGTAGCTTCACATAAACGTATCTGATAGAGTCAGTCCGGATGCTGCCACATTAAAAAGGGGTGCCAGAATCCCTGATCATGCACTTCTCCTCACAGCATTCATCCAGCCAGTTCAAATTATTAATAACCATAAATAAACTACCTCCCCTACAGGTAAGAAGGAATGTTGCCTCCCTTGCAGTATTTTACAGATATTTTTATGGCAATTGCTCAGACCAAGTAACGTTCATTGTGCCACCTGTCCATGCCTTCCCTCGTGCTACACGGGCATCTGGTAGCGCTCATGACTGGAATGTCACCTAGCCATACTGCAGAACTTCTGCCAATCAGGATTCTTTTATTCCCCTGGAACTCACTCACCAGAGTTGTTTCCTCCCAAACTTCAACCTACAGTTGTTCAAGTCCAACTGTTACTGATATTTTATGAATGGAAGATGGCAGTAATTGGGTGTATGGATTTTTTTTTTTTTTTTTTTTTTCCATTTGTTTTTCCTTTCTCTGTTCTGTTACTAAAAAAAAAAAAATGTAAATGGCACTGAATTACTTCCATCACATACCACATAGCTATTTAAACATGCCATCATACTGACACCATCCACTAGTGATCATCTTCATTTTATCAACATTTATTCTTAGTCCTTTAGACTCCATTCCATCCCACTGCCTCCTAAATCTCTCTCTGGCCTCTCTCTTAGTACTCACACTAAACACTATATTAGTGGCATACAACAGCTTCCAGTGCAAGGTTCATGGATAATACAAGACATCATCATACAGAACAGTACTGAAGAAATCTCTTCTTGGGTTCTTATGGCTCACATAGTTAAATGAAATTTTCTGGCATTAGTTGTCCCAGCTGTCAGAATACATTATACATAACACTATATACCAGTATCACTGTAACACGCAGGCTCATATGACTCACTCTGGATAAAAATGATCTAACGCCGCCTTGAATTTGGTAGAATGCTAGAGTTAATCTGACCATGAGAATTAATGGAGACTGATAAGTCTCCCTTAACCTGAATAACATCTCATGGTAAATAAATGAATAAATAGAGTTAATAAAGCTGATCATACTGGTAATGTTAATAGACATTTTAACCCTATCAATAAGAAAGGTCATTGCTGACCTGAATAAAATATTCTAGCAGTAGGAAGAATACATGCCGGTACTTAACCTCAGACCTTACACCTCAAAGGGGGTTGTATGGGAGCAGTTTTTTACCATTTTATCATTGCAGTTACATTTACCATTACTAGTAGCTACTGTTTGCTATTACTGTTTTCAGAGATAGAGGGGCACCTCAGGACCTCCTCCAAGCAACCATCACTCAGCAGTTCTGGCCTCATGTCCCACCTGAGAGTCCTGCAGACCCTGTTACACAAAGGAGAAAGCATAACACAAGCTGACCTCAAGACATTGATTGGTGTACTGGAGGATATTCTGCAATATAAACCTTTTCACTTCGATAGCTTTCAGCGAGTTATTCTCAACCTGTATATTTCTGCAAAGTTACTGGTAAGGCTGCAAATCATATTAGACATACCCCGATATCCGGTGGTGTTGTGTACCAGTAGGAGTGTTCAGACAGCGAGTTCCTGGATATTGAAGCAATTTTCCTGTAAGTTATTGAAGAAAGGCTAGAGATGCATTCCTGGCCCAAAATACCTGACTCATTCAACAGAGACTGACACAGAAACACCATAGGTAATGTTATTATCCTCATAAACAATACTGTAACTAAACGTGAGACATCAAACATCACATGCAGGAAGGTAAGGTGGTGGGAGGTGCAATGCTGAGATGTGTTCAGAGCAACAGACACAGCAAGAGTGGGAGAGTGGATGGCATGTAGGACAGACAGGCAGCATGCTAAGCAGAGGTGGGGGAGGATGGAGGGATGAGGAGGGAGACAAGTGGGGGTGGGAGGATAGGGAGGAAGGCAAGTGGGAGTGGAGGAATGGAGTGGGAGACAAGCGGGAGGGTGGGGAGGGAGATGCGTTTGGTAATGCTGAGTGTGGAGGGGGATGGAGGAGGGACCGGGGGGGTTGGGGATGGAGGGAGGACAGGGAGACCTGCATGCACCACCACATCCACATTCGGACGTGCCTGTTTTAAACCTAGGGAGCGGTAAAGTGTTCAGACTAGTGAATCAGTGGCCGTTCGGATTGTGGGAATGTTCTCTAACTTCTTTTGTTTGGTCTAGCAAGTGTTTGGTTATTGAGACGCCGGATATCGGGGTATGCCTGTACTTAACCCGCCCCGTCCCGGCCACTTTTCGACCACTGGTACCCCCCAATCCCGGGCAATTTTCGACCTTTTTTTTTTTTTGCTAAAACTTTCGCTTTTGGTGAGAAACATCGAAAATTCATAGAGAAATCGCTCACCTGAGGTTTAAAATACTCATTACAGGTAGGAGAGCCTCCTTACTTTACTGGGTTTTCTATCAGGCTAGCACCAAAGAAAACGAGTTCTGTGGGAGGATAACTATTTCACACCACTCATAAACGGTATTTATTTATTTACTGTTACGAATTTATATGTAGTACAAAAGTATATTGGTTTTCAAGCAGTAATATAGGCATTATAAGCATTGTTTCACTCACTAATACCTGACCTTTTTTTGCCACATTACCTGATCATCATTTCTAACTGTTTCTTCCTCTAATGCTATGTAAAGTTTGTCCTCCACATTGTCATTGATTGGGGAATCACTCTGGCCCTGAATTTCGTACCGTGGCATGACATGGCTATACTGGCCAGGTCACTGATAACAGGTGAATTGCTGAGAAAAGGGCATGCAGGGGGGGGGAGGAGGTCATGCTGGGTAAGGCATTGTCTCTGCCTGGCATCTTGTTGAGGCAGGTGTCCCGTGTATAAGTACCAAAAATGACTCGCGAAAATTGAAAATTGTGGAAATTATGAACCTTGCAATTGCAGGACGTTGAAGTACGTCCTCGGGATTAGCTGTGACAAAACGTGAGGACGTGGAAGTACGTCCTCGGGACGGCGCGGGTTAAACTATCAGTATCTGTGAATCAGAATACTGTACAGTACATTATTAATCATCGTATTGTAGTCAGATGCTTCTTCACAGTTTGTCATAAGAACATCCATGCTAATACAGTACTAGTCAAGTGCCCCTGACTGAGATAGTCCTTTCATATTTAAAGACAGATGGTCTGGTATTCCTTCTCAGTTGTGGCATGTAAAGGGGTGTGTCATTTGTTGGTGCGTGGATGAATTGCTGGGCCGTAGGGTATAGTCCAAGCTTTCTAGCCTGTTCCTAGAGTTGAGCATACTAAAATATGGGGTGGAGAGGATGGGAGGACAAAACTATATCGTACAGTACAGCACAGCACACTCCCATAATACTTTACCGGAGGTGTCAGCTAGGATAAATATATGCAGCAATATTCCCTGGGTGAATATCCACACATGCCTGTTTTGGCCATTTTAATTTTTTTCAAACTGCAATTCTTACATAGTTATAATCCCAAATTAATATTTTTGTTTGTACTGTGAGAATTCCGCGAGTTAGAAATACTGTAACTGATCTTATGGGGAAAATTACTTATGAGTCTACCATCTTGGAAAAGTTGCCCCCCTTACCTCCAAACCTACATCAAATTGGTCAAAACTTACATCAAACTGGTTACCTGCAAACAATAACAATGTGGAAAGGAAATTAGCAAAGCATATTTAATGGGAATGAACAATATTATAACCTTCCTACCTGACTGACTGACGACATTGCTTGAATGGACTGGAGAGGGGGGAGGAGTTCTGAGGCCTGAGGAGGACTACGGCCTCTAAGCACGAGGTGAGTCTGCTGCCGCCTCTGTGCCACTTCCTCCTCATCAACCTCCCGCAGGAACCCTTCAGAGTTCAGTGTGGAGGCAACGGATGCGGTGTCATTGTCACCCTCACCTGCCTTCGTGATGTCGTAAGAGTCATTAAGTCATTGAGCTTCATTCTTTAGCAAATGGGTGCAGCCTTTCCCTATTTTCTATTGAAATGAGTCTTTCACAGGTTGCATATTATTCTTGAATTACCACAGCAACTGGGCATTTTTATAAACTTACCTCTGAAAGCTATAAATGAGCATTTAGAACACGTGATACAGTGATACATTCAGTCTGAGCGGTGGTTGATAAACAATGCGGCCAGTTGGAGAGATTGTTCATAAACATTACTGATGGCGACCTGCCAGCTTCCTTGAATACCCCAATTTTGTTTTTTTCCACTCACTTCTTGCAGTCACAATTCAACAGTTAACCATCATTGTTACACATGTACCAAAATTACTTAACTTGAGATCGTAAGTTCATTATTGCCATTTATACCATAGGTGGAATCACCACGCACGTCTAGTGAAGAATTACCGATACTTTGTGCTGTTTATTCTTTACCAGACAGGCGTGGCCATTCAGTATTTTCTGTTGAAATGAATATTTCACAGGTTACTTTTTATTATTTCTGGATTACCACAGCTACTGGGCATTTTTATAAACATACCTCTGAAAGCCATAAAAGAGGATTTAGAATGTGTGATACACTGACATATCCACTCAACATGGTGGTTGGTAAACAACTGATATTGCAAACTGTTGCATGATGTTGCTGTGTATTACACCCTCCACAAATTGACTTAGGACCTACACACAGAATTGCTGTGGGAGAGTTGTCTGTGTGTAGGTCCTAAGTCAATTTGTGGTGGGTGTAATACGTAGCAACATCATGGTAAGTGAATTTTTGGGCAAGAAGTAACAGGCAACTCCTCTGGTGTTGGCAGGAGGTGGTGAAACACTCAGCATATGAGTGCTTGCCCAGAAGCGAGAGTGGGAGTATGTGTTCCCATCGCTCTGAGCTTGCACCTCCCTCTTTTTCTTATGAATTATGGTTTGCCCTGTTATTTTCCTAGAGTCGAGTTTTCATGGAAAGTACTGCTCAGGGGATGAGAGAGTCCATATCATTGTATGGAGGCAGGATAATGTCCCAATCAACACAATTTGTGGACATACTGGACACACAAACTCAACCGTCATGAAGATTCTCGCTGCAGCGCGCAGCCTGTCACCTGATGTCATACCAGAGCACAAGCATGGTGATGGAAAGAAGACGACAACTTCCAGAGGTACAGATACACTTCTGAAGAGGGAAGTACAAGTAATCAAGAATCTTCGACTGACAGGAGCAGAATTGAAAAGAATACGTCCCCAGCTGTTACAAGACGTCTCAATTCGAACTATCCAACACTGCATGCAGAAGAAGCTAGGTTTGCCAAGCCGCACCGCAGCCAAGAAACCGCTTCTCACTGACCGCATGAAGAAGCAGCGCATTCAGTTTGCCAAGAAGTATCCACACTGGACATCGGATGAGTGGAGAAGTTATGTTTTCCAATGAAAGCACATTTCAAGTGTTCCAGGTGCATTCTGCCAAGGTTCATCGCCCTGCCTCCCATAGTCGATATGACCTTGATTACACGGTGCCGACTGTTAAGCACCCATAATCAGTAATGGTATGGGGGTGTTTCTCAGGTGAAATGGGAAGGGGAGGCCTCTACTTTCTTCCTAAGAACTTGATGACGAATGGTGGCCGGTACATTCAAGTTCTGAAAGATCATTTGTTAAACTTTTTTGCTATTAATGGGTGCGACTTTTTCATGCACTATTCAGCTCCATGTCACAAGTCAAGAAAGGTGACAAATTGGCTTCGGGATAATCGGATTGAGGTCCTCAACTGGCCTGGCAACAGTCCGGACCTAAATCCAATAGAAAACTGCTGGACAAAGATGAAGAAAATCATGGCAGAGAAGAAGACACCCAATCTGGACAACCTCAAGACTGAACTGACAAACATTTGGTGCAAAAAAATGTCCTTAGATTACTTGAGAGATGTAAGTGATTCCATGCAAAAAACACATCCAACTAGTCCTGAAAAACAAGGGAAACATGATTTCATATTAATGAATGGCATCTCATGAACAAACATTGTGATATACTATGATTCTGTGCTTTTAAATACCTTATGGGGGGAGGTCCTAAGTCAATTTGCGGTAGCTGTATGAATCCGCTGTTTAGTGTGTGCGATTTAGGAGATCCCACTGTATGTATATATAGTATTATTAATTTGTGCTAACATTAGGAAGGCTAGATTTAGGGCGCCTGAAAAATCATAACCAAAATACGTCAGTGTTAACAAGTTTGTTGGTATGGAAAAAGTTATTATTCAGTTCAAACACAGCACAGATTGAGGTGAACTCGAGTCAGGAACTGTCTATATTTTATGATTTTTGATAATGCATTTGTCAGTGACGGTATTATCTTTGCTCTTACTCACCATTTTATACTTATTTTCAAGTGTATGCTCCTGTTTATGATACCTAGTGTTTTCTTGTTTTAGAAACTGACAGATTAAGCTTATCTGTCTGTCTACTGCCCAATGCCTTAATCCCATAAGGGATGGCCACAAACAAATTGTCTCCATGTCACTCTGTCCCTCGCCATATCATTGTCCTGCTCCCAGCTCACATCCCCCTCTCTCATATATATACCTCTCCATTCCATCCCTCCATCTTATCCATGACCTCCCCATCCCTCTCCCACCCTCCACCTCACATACACTCACCTTGTCAGACTCCCACTCTCTGTCCTCTCCATATGGCCAAATCACCTCAGTGTGTTTCTCCTCACACTTCTTGTAACATCCACATCGACATCACAGCGTTCCTTCACTTCCTTATTTGTCAGTCTGTCTCTCCATGTGACTCCACATGCTCCTCTCAAATAACTCAGTTCCACTGCTCTCAGTCTTGACTTGTGTCCCTCCTACAAGGTCCAAGCTTCACTTCCATACTTTAGCATTGGTATCACAATACTGTCATGTATAGGGATGTGCCGATAGTATCAGTATTGGTATCGGCAGTATTGGCCTTCCCCCCCCGGTATTGGCAAGGTAAAAATATGGCTGATACGCCGATACTTTTCTGGTTTATTATGTGATTCAAGACACTCATGTTTCATGACACTGATAAACAGATGGTTATGATATTATACAGTACAGTATTATATTACATTATAATTATATGTATGATGTAACATTATCATATATTAATATATATCGATTACTGCATTAACAACGCTCATGTTACTGGCATCAAATAAATCAAAATAAAATCAAATAAATAAATCAAAATAAAAAGTATCAGTATCGGTATCAGCAAAGTATCAGCCATTTGTTAGTATCGATATCTGTATTGGCTGAAAAGTGGGTATCAGTATCGGTATTGGTATTGGCCAACATCTTGGTATCGGCACATCTCTAGTCATGTAGTAACTTTTTCACTTCCATGCTCACATCTCTGTTTCTTATCACTGCTTTCAAAGAACAAGCAGTCTTTCTTCCTTGTTGTACCCTTTCAAGCACTTCGCCCTCTAAACTTCCATCCTTACTCATCACACTACCCAAGTACTTACACACACTCACAGTTTCCATTTCCTCCTCATCCAACCTCACTGTACATTCAGAGACTTCATTTCTCTCTAAACCATAACTTTACTCTTCCCTACATTCATCTTTAGATTCCATGTCATACACACTTTCCCCAACTCATTCACCAAGCCTTGCAGCTCCCCTTCGTCTTCACTGAACAACACAGTATCATCTGCAAACACAGTACATGGAGTTTCCACTCTCATTAGTGCCACTCCAGCATCCACTACCCTACCTTGTATCTCTTTTATAACCCCATCCATATACAGATTGAACAACCATGGAGACATGACACATTCCTGTTTCAGTCCAACCTTCAAATAGAAAAATTCACTCAGTTCATTGTCCATACGCACTGCACCCTTAGCGCCGTCATGCATGCTCTTCATGGCATTCAATATTTATTCTTAATACTTTCCTTGTGTATCCATCCTGTCATATGCTTTCTCCAAATCCATGAAGGCCGCATACTACTTCTTTCCGCTTTCCAGAAACTTTCCACTAAAGATCTAAGAATGAATATCTGATTGACACAACCTCGTCCCTTCCTAAAACTTCCCTGTTCTTCTCCAGCTAATTCCTCAGTTATTTCCCTAATTCTGTCAGTAAGTATCCTACCATACACTTTTCCTATCACACTAAGACAAATGCTTCTATGATTACCACACAGTTCTTTTTCGCTTTTTCCATTGTTCAGGGGAATAATTATACCTGACTGCCATTCCTCCAGGGCTTTACCTTCCTCCCAGGCCAATCTGCACATCTTCCATATCCATTCTACTAGTATCTTTCCCCCATGCTTCAGCAGTACACCACACACTCCATCAATTTCAGGGGCTTTCCCCATTTTGACTTTCTTCATTGCCTCCACAACTCCATCCTACTAATTTTTTCCTCTCTGCTCACATCCCACCTTCTCCCAGCCATTGCCCAGCCACTTATATTCACATTAGTTTCATTCTCTACGTTCAGCAGTTCCTGAAAGTGTTCTCTTCATCTTCTCACTTCTTTAACACCTTGTCTAACTCTCTTTACCTCTTTCAAGAACATTTTCTTACATTCTCTCCACTTTACACACAAATTCCTTCCAAATTCCTCATCCACTTTCTTCTTACTCTCCCTTACTAATCTTTTCACCTCTCTCTTCCTTTCTACATATAACTCTCTCCTCCATCTCAACTTCCTCCACACTCCTGTTTCACATCCACTCACTAGATGCTTTCTCTTTTGTGCCACAGCCTGTCTCATCTCTTCATTCCACCATGCTCTCCCTTGCATTCCTTTTCGTCATCTCTTCACCCCACACACGACCTCACATGATGCACAGATTTCTTCTGTGAATATTTTGCACACACCTTCCACATCCCCCATCTGCTCCAAATCATATTTACCCAATCGCTTCTCTCTTATATTCTGCCTTTTTTTTTCCATCCTCTTTTAACCTTTCTACCTTCCTTGCATGAACTACTTCCTCCTGTCCTTCCCTTCTTCTATTCCTCCATTTCATTTGAACCTTGACTTTCACCATCACCAAGTGGTGGTCAGAAAGTCCACTCCCCCAATCTCTTTATGCTCTTGCATCCATTACACACCTTCTCATTCTATTATCCACACACACATAATCAATCAGTACCTTCCATTCATTCAGTTCACCACTCACCTTTCTCATCACTCGCCATGTATAGCTGTGGATCATTTGGTGTCTGAAGAGATTATTGGCTATCACCAACCCCCTTCCAGCTCAGATGTCCACTAGAGTACTGCCATTCTCATCCACTTCTGTAGACACACCCCACTCTCCAACTACTACATCCACTTTCACATTCCCTGCTTTTCCATTCATACCTCCAATCAAAAACACTCATTTCTTTCAGACTTTACCATGAACGCTTCCACATTTGTTCAGAACTCTTCTTTCACTCTGTTCGCACGATCTTGCATTGGCACATACACACACAGTTGCCCACATTTGTTGTCCAACTTTCAATCATACCCACACAATCCTTAGGCCAACTGATCCATACTCTCCTATATTCTTCTTCCATCTTTTGCATGCAATAATACTCACACTTTCTTTTGCCCTCTCATTCTCACCCACTCCTGCGCATATACCCCATCCATACTCCCATTCTCTTACACACTTACCTCCCCATTTAGTTTCAATTAACCCACATACATCCACCTTTGCACTCTCAGGCACCTGGACAATCTCTTTCACCTCATCTGTGGTAGGTGGGGGCACCCATCATCTACCCAGGTAGTGTAACATTACTCTGTTTTTAAGATAGCTCTACATTGAGAAGCAAGCCAGATGCTTTCCTGTAAACCAGGAAATCATTGACAGCCCTGGGTAGTAACCTTAAAACTATTCAACGTGTTTTCCTTACGTGACAGCGAGTAAGTTGGCGGAGGGATAGTGCCCCTCCCTGGAAAACAACTAACTAAAAACACAAACAAGAAACCTCAGACCAGGACTGACCAACAGATGACAACTAAGGACCGAACAAAGGACATGGTACGGATTGTGACATGGAATGTAAGGGTTGCAAATGACAGATTAAGTGCATGATCTAAATTACATAGGCTAGGTTAAGTTGATTAGAAGTTATTATAAGAGAGAAACAGAGCCTGTTTCAGAAGAGAATGTAGGCAGAGCCATTGAGTTGGTGAAATGAGACAGTTGCTTACAAACTCAGCCAGAGCCATTAATATTGATGAAAAATTAAAATGAAATAAAAAATAAGCTTCATGGCCAAGGAAGCAAAGAACATGGTGCAACTATCTCATCCAGAGGACAGTGAGAGGTTGCATAAGTACTGCAAGTTAAAGAATGACATATTCAGAAAAGACTGGCACACTGCCTTTATGAAGCAGTACAGCTTGTCAACAGATCTACCATCTGCCCTTGAAGAGGTCCTGGAAACTGCAACAAGTGATATTGAAATTGTCTATGGATATTTCATTTTAGTGAAAAGTGAAGTGGAGAGACTCCATACCAGAGACAGGCCAGAATGCTTCTGGAATATTGGCAAATCTAACCTATTCATTAACCCGCAGAAAACAGAAGTACTGTACAGCTTAACAGAAGATGAACAGAGGAAAGAAATACATATTAAGTAAAAAATAATAATCCGTACACCACATTACAGGTGTCCTCCATTCATAAAAAATATGTAACTGTCTGACCTGAACTGCTGCAGGTCGAAGTTTGGGGGAAAACTATTCTGCTGAAGTGAGCTCCAAAGAGATGCAGTTCAGTGAACAAAAGAATCTTGACCAACAGAATCTCCACGACATGGCAATGTGATGGTCCAGCCACGAGTGCCACCAGACACCCTTGCAGCACAGAGGATGCCACAGAGAGGTGATACAGTGGGTGCAACCTCACCTGAGCACCCACCACAGAAGCATCTGCAAAACAGTGCAAGGAAGGCAACACCCCTTCCCCCCCACTTGCAGGGGAGGCAGTTCACCTGCAGTTGTAAGGCCATTAATAATTCTTATAGCTTTGCCCTGAATTTGTCCAGTTGTTTTAATGCACCTATCCACATCCACTGCACAAGAATGAGCAACACTCCAGCTGAGAGTGCACATGCCTCTTGCAAACCACAGCCAACTGCTTATCAGTGAAGTAGTCGCAGATTATATACAACAACCCAAGTTTCCTTGAAGCGGCTTCAGCAAATGATCCAACATGAGAGTCCCAGCCAAGGGTACCATCAAGTGAAACACTAAGAACTCCAATGCTCCCAGAGACAGGAATGCCAGTAGCACTGAAGGCAAAATAGGGATCAGGCAACAACCTATGTTCATCAGCAAACTGTACATAATTGACTCTCCTAGCATTTAATGACACAGTGTTACTCTGTCCCCACTCAGTGACTCCAGACAAGTCCTGAGCCATGGAGACCACCACAGTGAGATGCAAATCAGAGACACTAAACACTGTGAACGGGCATTCAGGTGCAAAGGAACTGTGAACAACTGAACCACCTGCACATGAGTGAATGGGACTATGGGTGATGAACAAGAAATCACCAATATGAACCAGGAACAAGGTTGGAGCCACATAAAGGACTTAAAACTTCTCAAACTATCAGTGTGACAGGTGAGCCATTTTAAGGAGAACAAGAAAGCAGGTCCTAGAACTCTGGTGGTCTCCATGGCATTTGTAATATTTAGGTTAATAAACTACCTTTAAAAATATGATGCAGATAATCACCCAGAAGATGTGAACATTCACCACAGAATGGTAAGTGTGGCCCCTCTCATGGTTATCTTTAACAGAATTATTTTTCAGGCAGGGGTCTCTTAACTACTTGTACTTATAGTTCCCACTACCCACTACTTCCCTGCAGATGACCAGCCAGAAATTTTAGTTTTTTCAGTAAAACAAATTTTGCAAAAAATGTGGACATTCGTCCAAGTTGATGCTGCTGCATAATTATGTACTGAAGGCAGATGTGTGGTGGTCTAATGCATTTAGGATGCCAGTCAGGGTGATAGTCATGTCCACACTTGGTTTCGTATCCCCAAGAGATTCTTCATTTACTGTACAGGTATATATTTCCACTATTTGTCCAGCCTTAAATGCTGTAGACCATAATAGCTTACTTTGGAGTCCCAACACCTGGCAAGGGGCACATGTACCATGGGTCTGGCTATACCAGTTTATTTTCCTACCTTCTCTTGTCGCAGATAGTGAACCAGTCCGGACTGAAACGCAGTGCAGTGTTGGAGCACCTGCCATATTTCAACTGGACTCACCTGAAGGAGAAGTTTGGGTTTGAGGTAGGAAGAAAAATTATTGTGTTTAAGGTTGGAAGAAAAATTGCTGAATTTGAGGTAGATAGAAAAAGACTGGGTTTAATGTATTGAAAAAAAAATAAAATAAAAAAATATCCTGAATTTTAACATCATCATATCACCCTGTCCCCTGCCATCAGACTGCCCTCCCTCTAACTCACACCACCCTTGCTCATATGCCTCCACTGCTCATTTCATTATTGGCTTCCCCTCCCTGCTTGTTCTCTTCTGTCTCACTCACTCACATATACTCTTCATGCCAGTCTCTAATTCTCCGTTCTCTTCTCACAAGCAAACCATGTCAAGGTACTTCTAATGCTTTCCAACACATCCTCATCAACAGTGCAGTGCTCCTTCATATCCTCATTTGTCAGTCATGTAATTCTACATGTCTCCAAGATCACTGATTTCCACTCATGTCACTCTTGACTCATGTCCTTCGGTCCGAGTCAACACTGCACCTCCACACAACAGAATGAGAATCGCAGTACTGTGATGCAGTGCATTCTCTACTTCCATACTCAGAGTCCTATTTCTTATGACTCCTGTCAGTGTACCCATAACCTCTTGTCCCTGTTGTACCCTTTCTTGCTCTTCATTTCCTGAACTTTTGTCCTTGCTCATCTATCTATCTGTCTATTGCCAGACACCTTAATCCCTTATACGAGGTGGCCACAAACAAATCGCCTCCACATCACCCTGTCCCCTGCCATTTCACTGCCCTGCTCCCAACTCACCCCCCCCCCCTTTCTCGTACACCTCTTCACACCATCCCTCCATCTCATCCTTGGCCTTTCCCTCCCTCTCTCCCCCTCCACTTCACTCATACACTCTCCTCATCAGTCTCTCGCTCTCCATCCTCTCCATATGGTCAAAACACCGTAGTGTGTTTCTCCTAACACTTCCTATCACATCCACATCCACACCACAACACTCCTTTACACCCTTATTTGTCAGTCTGTCTCTCCATGTGACTCCACAGGCTCCTTTCAAATAACTCATTTCCACTGCTCTCACTCTTGACTTGTGTCCCTCTAACAATGTCCAAGCTTCACATCCATACGTTAGAGTTGATATCACAGTACAGTACATCCCCCTAGTACGCAAGTATATGGGCGGCAGAGGACGTTGCATACTAGGAATTTGCGTTCTTCGAATACATAAACTTATGGGAAAAATTACATATAGGCAGCACCCCCCTTCATGGGCAACCTTTGAGACACCTTTCAGACCTAAGTATTGTACTATACAGGGAAACTATCTAAGACATGTTACCTAAGATAAAGTAAACCAACAAGATTATGGCTTTACTAGGTAAATCAACAAGGATATGGCTTAACTAAACCAACAAGAACATGGCTGCTCACCTTTACCCAAGAGGACAACAGGCGTGATGGAGGTAAGAAGAGGATCCGAATCAGAATGAGGCACGTAGCGTGCATCTCCTGCATCACCCATCACACCACTCGACACACCACCTTCCTCACCACTTTCGTCACCAGCACTTTCGACACTTTCATTAGCTGATGCACTCACTTCGTTCGTAAACCCTTCAAAGCCTATTTCTGACACCTCAGACACCGAATCAGTCTCTTGATCCTCCTCAGGATATGGCTTTTCTGATGTTGAAGGGAGTGATTCCTCACTTTGTTCAAGCCGAAGGTAACAGGTGATGAGTGTTTGCTTCCGTCTGCTTACTTCCTGGTTGTACTTGTCAGTGTAGTAGTGGAAGGTTTTGTCCGGTGAAGACATCACCTCCTCCACTCGCAACTGAGAGCGTTCGATGTCCTTGAATTCTTCCTTGAATTTATCAAGGGCACACAGTACCCAGCTGATCTCCATCATGGACATATCTTCACTCTCCATCACTGGTGTTGCTGGCTTTTTTGCTGCGATCTCCAGCTCTGCGTCGGCCTCGTCCACTCGCTGCACGATTTCCTGGGGATCCTGCTCTGCTGCTGCCGAATGTAAACCCCTGATCTCCTTCAGCGAGATGGCCTGAAACCCAGGCACAGCTTGTGTGCTTGTGAGAGTGGCTGCCTCGGCAGCGGCCAGGGACTGAAAGCCGCTTCCCGGTGCAATTTCACACAGGTGTGGTACGAGGAGGCACCAAGCATGGTTAATTGTTGCAGTGGTTATATCTGCCCAAGAGAACAACAAGAGAGTGATGGCATCCTTGAGGCTGAATGACCACCAAAAAGCCATAATAGTCTTCTCAGGAGTTGAAGTTGGTTGTGTGGGTGCTGTGCGTGGTGAAGATGAAGCGGGTGGCGAGTCCAAACCATCCTCGGCGTCCGTGACATCACTCCTAACTGTGTTTAAGTCAAGAATTGCCTGCAGTTCCTCACAGCTGTCGGTCTTGCTGCGGAGGTGATCGTAGAGGCATTGGTGGTATAGCTGCTTGACCATTGCAATCAACTCTTGGTCTAGCAGTTGGATGAGAGGGGTTGTTCTTGGGGGCAGAAAAACGATCTTGCATTCCTTGCTGAGGTCTGCTAGCCAGGTTGGATGACTTGGGGGATTATCAAGAATGAGAACCACCTTGAAGGGGTCACCAAGTTCCCAAGATTTTGCCTTGGCATCAGAGATGAAATGCCACAACAGCCATTCGGAAATGATGCTACTCGTCATCCAACCATTGGAGTTGCTGTACCAGCATACCCTGCTGTCATTCATACAGCGCAGATTCTTGTAACATCTGGAGTGTGCTGCGGTATGCAGCACAACAGGACGCATCTAGTGTGAGCCTGATAAGTTCACGGCAAACATTACTGTTATCCTGCTCTTGTCAGTTTTTCTGCCGCAGGCCTGGTGCTGGTGCTTACTTTGGCATAGCCTTGTAGTATAGTCTCGCTTACAAGGAGTTCAGTTCGCATACTAATAAAAAATACACACACACACACACACAAAAAGGTCTTCGCGTACAACTGGGATCAAGTACTCAGAACTTGCGTACTGTGGGGATGTACTGTACTGTCATGTAATAACTTATTCACTTCCATGCTCACTTCCCTGTTACTTATCACTGCCTTCAAGGAACCAGCAACCTTTCTTCCTTGTTCTACCCTTTCAATGCACTTCACCCTCCAAACTTCCATCCTTACTCATCACACTACCCTTGTACTTAAATGTACTCACATTTTCCATTTCCTCATCATCCTACCTCAGTGTACATTTACTGACTTCACCTCTCTCAAAGACCATAACTTTACTCTTCCTTGCATTCACCTTTAGATTCCATTTCTTACACCCCCAAACTCATCAACCAAGCCTTGCAGCTCCCCTTCTCATCATAGTACTTAAATATTTGAAGGCACTCACTTTCTCCATTTACTGATCATTCAGCTTCATTGTACACACTGAATTCATTCCCCCTTAAGAGACTGTAACTTGACTCTTTGCTATATTCGCTTTTAAGTTTTGTTTCTTACACTCACTTTCAAACACAGTCACTAAGTATTGCTGCTCCCACTTTTCTTCACATAACAGTACAGTATCATCAGCAAAAAAACAATCAAGGTAATTTCTAAACAATATCCTTTATCACTAAGAAGACTAAAATATGGTAAGGTAAATAAAGTCATCTGGAAGTAGAAAAAATAAGTAGTAAATGCATCACCAGATTGAAGTTAGTAAAATGTCTCCCCCAGGATGATCACTTGAGGGAAGAATGGGAGGGGCTTGTATTGAGTGCTCACAACATCATACAAGCCAGTACGCAGACCAGCAATGAGGATGGAACCAGCAACCTGAGTTCAGACCGGCTGGAATTAATCAAAATAAAGTTTCGAAAGAACTTGGAGGTTATGATTATGCAATTCAAGAAGCTCCTGCTCACATCAACGATTCTGGAGAAGGTAAAGCTTTAGTGAGGGACTGTAGAGAGTAGGCTGTAACACCAGCCAATCAGGATGGTACTCACAAGGAGGATGAGAATGCTGGCAACATGGAAAGCTGGAGTTTCTGTTTCACTAACCTTCAGGATACCCTGACCCTCCCCCTTTGCTGACCTTTTTCATTATGACAGTAACACAGAGAGTAGGCCAGCATATTCTCCCAAACACTTTTTATAACTACAGTATCTCATGTACTACTCTGCATGTGCTTTACATACCCTTTCACACAACATACCCCACTACTTCACAGGGTTGGCACCAGCATGGGCATGTGGCCAGAAAACTTTGCCCTTGCTACATAATGGCGAACATGAAGAGAGGCGTGGAGTGCGCTCCACTAGTACAGTTCTGGGACCGGGATGGGATGGGACCGGGATCTGTTACAGTGGGTACGGGACATTGCGATTCCCATGCTTCCACTTCCGAACAATAGTGAGAGGCCCGAACCTGAGACTAGTACCCCAGGAGGCCGCTCTATTGTTGGGTGTTTAATGGTGGGGCAGTTACAGTGCCAATGTGCACTTGGAGGGTGTCCCTGTAGCTGTCCTTGCAGGGTGCCCCAAAGCCACTGCCACAGCCACTGGCCATGGCTGGTGGACTATGAGTCCCTGGTCTCATGCCTGGTGGGTGGATGGGGTCTGTGGCCCATCTCATCATTTATTTACTCAACTTTTGACAAAAGTGAAAAGCAAAAGCATTAAAACTAAGCCTGTTGAAATAAGATCACCTAAGGGGTTCAGACCTGCAGCGTGGAATGTGGATAATTTGAAGGCTAGAGAGGGGGAACTAGTAGAGACTCTGAGTAGGAGGTGGTTGACGTCTGTTGCCAACAAGAAGTCAGGCTTAGGGGAGGGTCATCTAAAATGATTGCTGGGAAGGACTGTAGGTGTAAGTTATTTTGTCAGGAAAGTGTAAATGAAGATGGTGGTGTGGGTGTGCTGGTTGAGGAAATATGGGTGGAATGTGTCATGAATGTAATCAGAGTATGTGAATGGATTATAGTAATGAAAGTAATGTTTGGTAAACAAATTATTTCAATAATATCGGTGTATATTTATTGGTAGGTGGGGGCGCTCGCCATCCACTCACTCGTTGTCGTGCTGCTCTCAGGTGTCTGCCCTTTCCTTTCCTCCATCCTTCTTTCCTTCCATCCTCTTCTGTCTTTCTTTCCTGATCCTTCTGCCTGTAGGTGACTTTACACTCCCTCTTCTGTGTTTCTTTCCTTCATTCTTTCCTCTTACGTCTGCCTGTGGGTGACTCCACAGTGAGTGACAAGCCAAATGGTTCCCTGTACTCCAGGAAACCATTTACTATGCTGGGTGGTAACCATATAACCAAATTTTGGCACCTGGTGGTTTAGTGGGTAATTACGGCACTCCAGTCGGATTGAGCCAGTGAAGGTTTATATCCAAGGGGTGCTTGGGGTTTATTGCTCACGTTATGCCACTCAGGGATGAGTGGGGCTGGTCACTCTCATCATCAATGTCAGGACCAACTTGCATAGCCCCGGGCTCCCATTCTCCTCATGGGGCAACGTAGGATTGGGTGATGGATGGATGGATGGCTTCACATGTTGGCTTGGATGATGAAGAAAAAGAAAGATTCTGGGATGTTTTGATGTGTGGTTGGTGGTATGGGGGTTGATGAGATTGTAGTTATGGGTGGGGATTTACCGTAAATGGTTGTGTAGGTGAAGCAGCTCAAGGATATGAAGGGGTGCATGGGGGATGTGCATATGGTGCAAGGAATGGAGAAGGGGAAAGGATATATGTACTTGAATCTGGGGTGGCAACAAACATAATTTTGTGCAACACAAATTTTAGGAAAAGAGAAAGTAGGCTGATTACACATGAATCTAGGGATAATTGTAGCCAGATTGACTACTGTATTTCCTGGTCAGGAGGGCTGATAGGAGGTTGGTCAAGGATGTTAAAGTTTTAGGCAGCAAAGAATGTGTGCAGCAACACAAATTACTGATATGTGGCTTGGTGCTGAAGGAGCAGGTGGTGAAGAGGACCTATGCATCGATGAGGAAAATATGTAAATTGAAAAATCAAGCAGTAAGGGATGCCTTTGATAGCAAAATGAGAAGAGTGATAACTGAACTGGGAACTATTGACAGAAGTGTTAATGAGCAGTACAGGGCTGTCAAGAACAGTTTCTTGAGAGCCACTCATTCAGTGTATAGATGGACAAGGGGCCCTCCAAGACAAATAAGGTAACATGGTGGTGGGATGAGGGTGTAGAGGCTGCAGTTAAAGAGAAAAGACTTTTCAGAGAATGGGAGAGAGGTGATAACAGAGAGGAATGTTTGGCTGCCAAGCATAGGCCTAAAAAATAAGTAAATAAAGCAAAATCTCAGTCTCAGAGACTTTTACTGGATAACCTACATAGTGCTGCAAGGAAGAATGTGGTATTTAAAGTGGCAAATCACATGAGGAGGGAAAACAGGGATATCATAGGTGAGCAGTGTGTGAAGAACGATGAAGAAAAGGTAGTCATGGACAATGAGGATATTAAAGATGCCAGAAGAGAGTATTACAACCAGCTGATGATTGAGGAGTTTGACTGGAACAAGGAAGGTTTGGAGTCAGCAGATCTAGTGTTTGGTGTTTGATCTTTGATTGATGCAACTACTATGAGCAGGGCAACAGCACAGAATGCAGTTGGGGAAGGTGGCAGGTGTGTCTGGGTTGACCGCTAAAATGTTGTTTGAGGGCCTCAGGAGATATAGGAGTGTGTTTAATTACTGATTTGATTAATTTGAGTATATATTAGTTCCAGATGACTGACTAGAGGGTGTGTTTGTGAATGTGTACAAGGGGATGGATGATGCCCTGGGAAGAGGAAACTCTAGTGTTTGTGATAAGTGGGTACATAATAAGAGATGTAGAGATAGTAGAGGTAGGCTGCAAAATAATGTTGATTTCATTTGTTAACTGTGTTTGGGAGAGCATGTAGAGATTGTCAGGTGTGAAACGATTGATCTCACTGGAGAGTCTCTTGAATGTGTGAAGGAGTTTTGTTATTTGGGGGACACGTTATGTACTGGAGGTGGGACTTGAGCCAGCTCTTTGGCTAGGGTAAGGAGTGGTTGGAAGATGTTCAGGGAGCTGTTGCCTCTCCAGACATTGAGAGAGCTCTCCCTCCATGTTAAGGGATCCTTGTATGCAGCATGTGTTAGGAGTTAAATGCTGTAGGGTAGTGAGTTCTGGGCAGTAAATTAAGAGGATATTCATAGGTTCAGATGTACAGAAATGACAATCATCAGATGAATGTATAGTGTGTCCTTGAATGCGAGGCCTGAGGGGTTAGGACTGCAATGGAAAAGTTGATAGGAAGGATGGGACTTGAATGTATTGGTGTTGAGATGAGGAAAGGTAGATTGAGATGGTTTGGGCATGTTGAAAGGATGGAGGATGACAGTATGGTGTGAAAGATAAGCAGTGTGAACATCAGGGGCAGGATTGCAAGAAGCAGACCAAAAACGACCTGGGACAAGGTCACAGACTATAAGGGACTGAATAGAGAGGCTAACAAAATCATGCAGTATGAAGAGCTACCATTAGGTGACCTAGGCCAACGATATGATATGATACATTATTATTGTTCAGTCTCCGTATTTGTTTTTTGTGAAAGAGGAGAAATGTGGCAGTATGGTCATATCACATTGTTATTTATGTCAATGGATGAGTGTAGTATAGATGTTTCTGACTTGTTAGAGTGTCAGTTTACTGGTGAATTATTCTTGTTGCATATACCTGTAGTTGTCATGATTCACTGTAAAGTTGCTATTATGCCTGAAATGAGAGTTTTTTGCACTTACACTGTGCCACCTCAGTTATGAACCAGAATCATGCGGAGGTAAAGTTGTTTTACTCGAAGTAGCATTTTTACCTGGGGGTAGGGGGTTTCAAGAATACTCCCCCAGTATCCCTGCTTGTTGTACGAGGCGACTAAAAGGGTTGGTGGTGGGTTAGTGCCCCACCCCGTAAAAAGAACTAACTAAAAAAGCAAAATAAAGCGCCTCGGACCCGGACGGACCATACGTTGACGACTAAGGAACGGACAAAGGACATTCTGAGAGTAGGAACGTGGAATGTGAGAGGAGTGAATGATGAAGTGAAAGAGAGAGAGATTGTCCAGGTGCTTGAGGATGCAAAAGTGGATATATGTGTATTGACTGAAACTAAATGGAAAGGTGAAAGGATGAGAGAATGGGAATACGGTGTAGGTATATGTGCAGGAGTCAGTGAGAATGAGAGGGCAAGAGAGGGAGTATGTCTGATGATAAGCAAGAAGTGGAAGGAGAATATAAGAGAGTATGGATCAGTGGGTGCAAGGATTGTATGGGTGAGGATGAAAGTAGGTATACAAGCATGGGCGATTGTATGTGTGTATGCTCCAACAGAGGATCGAGTGGCAAGAGTGAAAGATGAGTTTTGGGCAAGAGTAGAAGCATGTATGGACAAGTTTGAGAGGAGCGAGAGAGTGCTGTTGATTGGAGACATGAATGGCAAAGTTGGGAATGTACGAGTGGATGGAGTGGTTGGTCAGTGGGGTGTGCCAGCGGAAGTAGATGGGAATGGTAGTGCTTTGGTGGGCATCTGTGCTGGTAAGAGGTTGGCAATAGCCAACACCTACTTTCGTCATAAGATGATCCACCGGTATACATGGAGAGTAATAAGGAGGATGGATGGTGAACTTGTTGAACGAAAGGCAATGATAGACTACGTATGTGTGGATGAGCGAATGAGAAGACAAGTGTTGGATGCAAGGGTGTGGAGAGGGTGGGGGAATGGAGTCTCGGACCATCACTTAGTGATGGCCAAAGTAGAGCTGCAAAGAAAGTGGTTGAGGAGGCGAAGGGGAAGACAGGAGGAAGCAGCTCCTGTGAGAAGAGTGGAGAAATTGCAAGATAGTGAGAAGAGGACAGAGTATAAGAGCATAGTGGAAGAAAGATTGGGAAGGTATGAGCTAGAGCAGATGGAAGGGGTGGAAGACGTATGTAAGATATTCACGGAAGAGATAAGCGCAGCGTGTGAGGTGGTTTGTGGAGTGAGGAGGAGATGCAAGGGACAGCATGGTGGAATGATGAGGTGAAACGAACTGTGGAACAAAAGAAGAAGGCATATGGTGAATGGTTGGCGAGTAGAGGTAGGGAAGAAGATGAGAGAGAGAAGAGAGAGGTATATGTGAGCAGGAGAAGGGAGGTTAAGAGACTGGTGAAGGAGAGTAAGAAGAAAGTGGATGAAGAGTTTGGGAGGAATCTGAGTGTGAAATGGAGGGAGAGTAAGAAATTGTTTTGGAAGGAGGTAAAGAAAGTAAGGCAGTGTGAAAGGGGAAATAGTAGGGGAGTGAAAGATAGGAATAATAGATTGTTGGTGGAGAAGAGAGAGAAATTGAGGAGATGGAAGGAGCACTTTGAGGATTTGTTGAATGTAGAGAGTGAGAGCAGTGTGAGTATAAGTGGCTGGGGAATGGCTGGGAGAAGAAGAGATGAGAGGAGGAAGGAAGAGATCAGTAGGTCGGAAGTAGTGGAAGCGATGAAGAAGATTAATCTGGGAAAGGCCCCAGGAATTGATGGAGTGTGTGGTGAAATGCTTAGGTATGGGGGTGAGATTGTTGTGGAGTGGATATGGAAGTTGTGTAGATTGGCTTGGGAAGTGGGAAGGGTTCCAGAGAACTGGAAATCAGGTATAATTGTTCCTCTGTACAAAGGAAAAGGGGAGAGAGAAGTATGTGGTAACCATAGGGGTATTTGCCTTCTTAGTGTGACTGGTAAAATATATGGTAGAATACTCATTGATAGGGTTAGGCATATGACAGAGGAGCTAGTTGGAGAAGAACAAGGGGGATTTAGGAAGGGAAAAGGGTGTGTAGATCAGATATTTGTTCTAAGATGTTTAGTGGAGAAGTATCTAGAGAAGGGAAGGAAAGTGTACGCTGCCTTCATGGACTTGGAGAAAGCTTATGACAGAATAGATAGGAAAGGTATGTGGAAGGTATTAAGAATATATGGAGTGGAGGGGAAATTGTTGAGTGCTGTGAAGAGCATGTACGAGGGAGCTAGGGCTACGGTGCGAGTGGATGGTGAGCTGAGTGAGTTCTTTGATCTCAATGTGGGACTGAAACAGGGGTGTGTAATGTCTCCATGGCTGTTTAATATATATATGGATGGGGTCGTAAAGGAGGTACAAGGTAGGGCAGTGGATGTGGGGGTGGCCCTAATGAATGAGGGTGAGATTTGGAAGCTTCCGGTGTTGCTGTTTGCTGATGATACAGTATTGTTGAGTGAAGATGAATGGGAGTTGCAAGGTTTGGTGAATGAATTTGGGACAGTGTGTAGGAGGAGGAAGCTGAAAGTTAATGTAAACAAAAGTAAAGTTATGGTGTTTGAGAGGAATGAAGTCACAGAGTGTGCAGTGAGGTTGGATGGTGAGGATATGGAGAATGTGAGTGCATTCAAGTACTTGGGTAGTGTGATGAGTAAGGATGGAACTTTGGGGGATGAAGTGCGTGAAAGGGTACAGCAGGGAAGGAAGGTTGTTGGCACACTGAAAGCAGTGATGAGAAATAGGGAGGTGAGTATGGAAGTTAAGAAGTCACTGCATGATGGTATTGTGATCCCTACCCTGACGTATGGAAGCGAGGCGTGGACCTTGCAAGAGGGGAACAAGTCAAGAGTGAGAGCAGTGGAAATGAGTTACTTGAGAGGAGCATGTGGAGTGACATGGAGGGACAGGTTGACGAATGAAGAAGTGAAGGAACGTTGTGGGGTAGATGTGGATGTGGTTGAAAAGATTAGGAGAAATACACTGAGGTGGTTTGGACATGTGGAGAGGATGGAGAATGAAAGACTGACTAAGAGGGTGTATGTAGGTGAGGTGGAGGGAGGGAGAGGGAGGGGTAGACTGAGGATGAGGTGGAGGGATGGAGTTGAGAGGTATATGAGGGAGGGGAGGGTGAGTTGGGGGGAGGGGAGTCAAATGGTGGGTGACAGAGTGACTTGGAGGCGTTTTGTCTGCGGCCACCCTTTGCGGGATTAGGGCGTCGGGCTATAGATAGATAGATAGACATCAGTCACTGGAAAGGCAGTGTTACCTTTTTTCTTTTTTTTTTTTTTTTTAATACACTTATTATGGTGCTACTGTTGATACCATCCATCTATCCATCATCCAATCCTACATTGCCCCATGAGGAGCGTAGGAGCCCGGGGCTAGGCAGTTGGTCCCGACATTTAAGATGAGAGTAACCAGCCTCACTCATCCCTGAGTGGCATTACATGAGCAATCAACCCCAACCACCCCTTGGATATAAACCTTCACTGGCTCAATCCAATTGGAGCGCAATAATTACCCACTAAACCACCAGGCGCCAAAATTTGGTTATATGGTTACCACTCAGCTAGTAAATGGTTTCCTGGTGCACAGGAAACCATTTGGCTTGTCACTCAGTGTTGAGTCACCCACAGGCTGAAGGAAGTGGAAAGAATGAAGGAAAGAAAGACAGAAGAGGGAGTGTAAAGTCACCCGTAGGCAGAAGGACCTAATTCCAGAATTAATCCGGGGTGGCCATGTAACACCTCCAAGATTCTGTGGGAACTTCTTAGGTCCCCTGTCACTTAAGGCTGCCCTTCTTCATGTTCATTCACATCATAATTTTCCTTCCAGTGATGAAACTCTACTATTTGTTGCCGCTTCTTCTTCTTTTTTTTTTTCTTTTTTCTTTTTAAATTAATGGCAAGGTTATTTCAAATTCTCCTCACATGTTCAAGATGCTTTACAGTAATGGTATTACACTACAGGATAGCTTGATTGCATTTTCTAGTGAAATTGCTAATACTGTACTGTACATTCATTCACACTTTTTTTTTTTAAGTCTTCAGAACTTTCAACTCTATCCTTAATTCTTTCCAGGTCATAAGAACTTGGAAGGTGGTGGCGACCATCATCCACTCACTTGATGTAGTGCTGCCTACTTCTTCCATTACCATTATCATTCATTTTCTGTGACTGCTCTCCTCTGTTCCTATTTTTCCCATCTTTCCTGCCACTTTTATTGCTCTTCTTTCCCTTTTTGGTGGCTTTACATTGAATGACAAACCTAATGGTTTCCTGTAAGCCAGGAAACCATTTACAGTGCTGGGTGGTAACCATATAACCAAGCCATATGTGTTCCCTACATGTCAGCAAGTGGGTTGGCAGAGGGTTAGTGCTCCTCCCCGTGAAACAACAAACTCTGTCAAACAGCCACCCCATACGGAATTTTGGCATCTGCCTATAGACAGATAGATAGATAGACGCTTCCTATCATCCATGGTGAGATAGAGCAGTTTCATTTGCTGTCTGTAGCAGCTGTTTGATCAGGTATGATGAACACTGTATTGTATATCATTCTAGCAAATACAGCGGAGTCTCTTTTATCCGAAAATCATGGGACTTTCAGATTTTCTTTTAATCGATTTTTTCGGATAAAAGATACTGTAATAATATGTAGGATACAAGGGAACAGTATTGACTCACCCATCAGCCATTTCTGGTGACATCTAGCCCACCACCACCACCCGAAAACCACTCACCCATCACCAAAACACTTAATACACTGTAGTAACTACGTATGTAACTGCACTTTTGTAACTGTAATAGAAACTGTCAACTTAATTTTTCACTCAGACTTAAATAATCCTTCACCAAAACAATTACGTAATTCACTGTAAGCAATTCGAACAAATAAAGTCTTAAACCTAATTGTTCTTTCTTATTAATCTGTTTCCTTATTCAATCATTTCCACATCATTCACATCATCTCCCACATCATCCAAATCTTCCGAGGTGGTGGATGCAGGTGAGGGAGTGGGCAACTCGCTAGCAGGGGATATGTTAGTGACTAGCGGAGCAACAGTAAACTAACGCCAGTGGCGCGAAACAAGTCCGACGTGCATGAATTTTCGGATAGATTTCAGATTTTTGCGGTTAATCGAAATGAGAACGTTTTAGTAAAACTTATGGTTAATGGCATATAACGGTTAAAAGAATTTCTGATAAAAGAGACTCCACTGTACCGGAAGATTTTATACAGTAAGTGCCCACAGCTAAAGGGTTCAAAACAGACATCATAAAACCTGTGACCACATATTTTAATGTTTTGTATTTTATTCTGGCTAATGCCAGACAGTTTTATTCAGTCCATGGAAACCCATCCACTCAGTAGGTAAGTACATAGCCTAGTTATAACTGGTCCTGGTCATTTTGGTCGTAAATCATTTAGATGTAATGCACAAACTGGCAAACTGCCGAATCGCCTAGCGGCCTAAACTTCATCAAGATGACATTGCTGAAGTTAGGTTAGGATACAGCCCATATGACCTATGGCCGAAAAGACCAGGACCAGTTATGACTAGTTGTTATAAGCAATACTGAATCTCATTTGTGTAGAGGTACTGTTTTTTAAAATTCATCCATAGAGGCCACTCATATACTGTATGAGACAGTTTTGTGTCTCAGCAATCTTTTCTGGTACAACTGGACTAGGTACTGACATGCAGGACTTCTACAGTATATTTTTGTTATGCCTGGCAGCCACATGTGGGATAACTGAGCCATTCACTTCTTCAAGACAGTGAACTTGCATGCGGAATAGTTTTTAGTATTTTGTTAAGCTGCTTGAAGAACAAATGCCATCCCATCCCAAGCTCCAGTTTTACAGATAGCAAGTTGCATTGTCAGCTGAATGCTCAGTGAAATAAGCCATACCTCCATGTAGTCATGATTTAAGGAAATTTGTAAGTACCTGAGAATAACGCACAACAATTTCTTGCAGATAACCGACAGTGACCTGGTTCAGGCATCTGTGGCCACACTGGGAGTAGATGAGTACAAAATCCTCTTGAGTGCTGTGAGAAGGAGTGTCACAGAGACAGCCCTGAGTAAGGTCTTGGCAGTGGTGTTACTCAGGGCTACTCATTGTTTACAGTCTGATGAGGACAGGGTAGTGGAGGAAAGCATTGCACCAGTCAACATTATTCAGACTGTTCAGACAGCTGTAAATAATAGTGGTGAGGGTACAAGTCAGACTGAGTTAACTAGCATAGTTGGAGAGTTTTGCATCAATGGTAGAACTATAGTTTCCTCATTTGACCCAAAATATGCACAAAATGAAACAGTTAGAATAGTTATAGACCAACCAAAAAAAATTCAGTTTAGCTGGAGGATTTTGAGAGATCAAGAAATTATACCAGTAGGTCATGAATTAAATGATTACAGAAATAAAAAAGGCAGTGAAAGTAATGTTCAAAGCCATTTCATTGTCTCCAGGGAGGAAAATTCCTCCTCCAAATCAGTTTCCTCAGGGAATGAAAATGAAGAGAGGATGATCAGTCAGCTAAGTATGCAGATACAAGCTCTACAGAGTTATGCCACTTTACTTAGAGATAAGTTTGAGCGTCTGGAGATGAAGCTTGCTGAGGATGAAAGAGGCAGAAGAGGGGAGCCTGG
Organism: Coenobita brevimanus; assembly: GCF_032717465.1. Lineage (NCBI taxonomy): Eukaryota > Metazoa > Arthropoda > Malacostraca > Decapoda > Coenobitidae > Coenobita > Coenobita brevimanus. Next base: position 40,740,785 of record NC_137023.1, read on the forward strand.
TGATGGTGGCAGAGGCAGACACCAGCCTGGCAGCCCTATATAGTTCTGAGTGACCAACATGACTGGTTCAAGTGAAGCAGTTTAAGTCCATTAATCATTTTTGGGTTGTCAGAGAATGGTTTGCAATAAAGTATAAAGTGATTATGGAGTATGGTCTAACCCAACATAAATTCCTAATCCTTTTCAGCTCAGTTGATGACTATGTGTGGTCAGACTGGACCACTGATTTGACTAGTAACCAAGGACATTTGTTCCTACCTCATAACTGAGGCTAATTGAACTAAGGCTCACAACTTGGTAATGAAGTTTTGGAAGTGGTTCAGTTCCCTCAGGTAAAATTAAACTATCTATAATAGATGTTTTATGACCTGTTGGATGCAGCCTACACCCAAGAATGTCCGTATTAAGAGTGGAGATGACTAAATGCATGTTAATGTTAACCCTATTAATACAGAGATATGAACACAAGGGCACATGTGAAATAAGGATTTTTTTGCTAAATATCAACCCACAAAATAGTACTACTTTTCTGAAATAGTAAAATATTGCAGAATAATACTGTTATGCCATAGGATTACGTTAATGTTTTGTATCTGGAAATGTGAGGAGCATTCTAGAGATGTCAGTATGACTGATTTTCTTTCTCATACATTACAAATAAGCTCTTGTCATTATTATTATTATTGTCTGTATATATATATATATATATATATATATATATATATATATATATATTTATATATGGATGAGTGAGGTTGGTTACTCTCATCTTAAATGTCGGGACCAACTGCCTAGCCCTGGGCTCCTACGCTCCTCATGGGGCAATGTAGGACTGGATGATGGATGGACGGATAGAGATATATATATATATATATATATATATGATATATATATATATATATTTATGTACACTCAACCCTCGGCTATCAAAGGTTCTGCTATAGCGTATCTTGTTATCACGCCTACACTCAGCCCTCGGCTATCATGCCCAATAGGTCCCGTTGTGGCTGCGCTATAGCCGAAACTGTGATAGCCGAATTGAAGAACTTATGGTAATAATTCTAATTGGTGCCATGACCTCAATATTTACCCCTAAGATACCCTTTCTGTTCCAAATAGTAACATATAATAGTCTAAAAATGAGCATGTTTTATCATGTGATCATGATTCTTATAAATACCTCTCACAGTTGATTCATTGATGTCATATTTCTTCCCCACCCTTTGCTTGGTCTCACCATTGTCTATAAGCTTCACATTTCCAGTTTATCTGCACAACTTCGGTTCTTCCTCTTCTTTATTTCCCTGCCAGGTGCTGCAGAATTACGTTGGGCGATGGTAGGGGGACGGGGAGGGGGTATGTTGGCCATGGTCATATCATAAATTAGGTTATTGTTCTCGCTATCACTGTTCACGGTCTGAGGGCGCGCACTTGAATGGTTTGGCGGGTGGGAGACTCAGTCGGGTGGCCAATCAGCACTCAGCTGGCACTGACATCACACAACCAATCACAGAGTGAATCTTTTGTTGGCTGGGCGGAGCAACGGAGCCCGGCCTTTTCGAAATTTTCAAACATTTCTGGTGTGCGATAGCAGGCATTTAGTGTGTGATAAAGGTATTTGGGTAATTTTTTATATACTGTAATCATTAATCATACTGTACTCACTTACTCAAAGTCACAGCACTGAGGGGTAGGTACCACATCACAAAATCGCAATGCACATTATGTCCACACTATTTATACAGTAGTCAGAGCACTAGCGCATGAAGCACTGAGGGGCCACAAGGTTAGTCGTAGCACTACAGCAATGAGCAAGGCATGGAAGGCCACAGACTGTCATAACACCAGTGTTTAGCCACTATGTGGGACACAAGAGCAGAGTGCACAGATACATCCTCACTATTCAGTGTCCATGTGAAAGAATAACAGAGTGATGGTAGGCTTGGTACACCAGGTGGGCAACTTCCGCAATGCATTGTGATTGGCTGGCGTTGGGGGGGATTTTCGTACGCGCCAATTGGGTCCTGTGTCTGAACTGGATGATACAAATCACCACCGAAAAATGCATGGTATTGTTGACTGCTTCCCGTTCCTGAACTGAATATTGCCTGATTTCACCAGATACTGTTTTAATAGAGCCGAGCAGAGTGCCGGATATTGCACTGGGCCTAATATTGTGACAACTGATAATTGAGTTCATTTGAGACTGCTTTATCAGATGATGTGGTCCACCTGTGCAGGTGGCTTGTTCCCCCCTTTCAGTTGGCACCTGCTAACAGCCACATTTTGGTTTTTACGGGCCTCATACTTTCCTCAGACATTAAGATTGGGAGAGGGGGGTGAATGCCCATAGATGAGGAAATTAATCAATAAATATTTTCTATCTTGGTTAATCTGCGTGAACCTCTTCCAGAAGGATGTATTTGTAGTTATGGCACCACACCTAGAGAGGCCAGTAAACTGGCAGGTTTCAGAAAAAAAAAAAAAAAAAATGCAGGCTTAAATGTACAATGGGATATTACTGTTCTCCCTGATCTTCAATTTCCTCTTCCTGCCTCCACACCTCTGCATATCATTTACAAGGGTATTTGGGATAAAAAAAAAAAAAAAAAAAAGTACAATATACAAGTGAACAGAACAATGTGGCTGTGGTATGCAGCCATGGAGCACACACAAGTATTCTTGAGGAGGCTCATGTGTAAGCTATGACTACAAGTTTTCTTTGAAGATTCTTCTCTGCTGAGCAATTTAAAGTACAGGAAGCATATTCTAAACCCTGCATGGAATATACAGCTTTGAGGCATAACACCCTTCCAGTCAGCAAAGACAGGGTTATACTCTGAAAGCCACAATCTTAACAAATTATTTAATAAAATAATTAAATGGATATTCCAAGCTGATAATTCAATTACAGTGTTGGCTATTTGTTTACAATTTTATGAGTTTACTCAGGGAAATTTTGGCTGTCTCTTACTTCTTACTTCTGGGACTGACAAGAGACCAAGCTGGCTGGATGAATTTTGTGCAGAAAAGCTCATAACCAGGGATTTGGCATCCCTTTTTAACATGACAATGTTCAGATTGACTCTATCAGATAAGTGTATGTGAAGCTACAGAACGTGGTGAAATATTTTTAGCCTAACTGATGGAGCCAGGATTCCGTGGGCTTGAATGATGAGTGAATCGATGTGTGGCCCATTGAATTGGGCAAACTTAGGCTGTGGACGCTGCTACTCCTCATGCTACCTTCTGGTGGGAAAAGAGGTCCAGATCATCATCATCATCGTTTAGCGTTCTTCTCTTCCCAGTGCCAGGGTTGGATGTGATATGAGTCGTCTCCATCTATCTCTGTCCTCTGTGTCTTCTTCTCTTATATTTAAACGTCTCATATCTTCCGTAACCACTTCCCTCCAAGTTCTCTTTGGTTTTCCCACTGGTCTCCTTCCATCTACTTCCATCTCCATAGCCCTTCTCAAAACGTTATCTTGCTCTCTTCTATGCACATGACCGAACCATCTCAATCTCATTCTCTGAATCCTCTCCTCTGTGCTCTCCACTCCATATCTTCTTCTCACCTCCTCATCTGACACTGTCTCTCCACTTAACTCTTGCCATATACAGTACCTCACCATCCTGTGATCACAAGTCAACAGGAGGTCCACCTGATGATGATGATGATTCAAGTTCAGGTATTTTAGTGAATATGCACTGGGGAGGGTGAGGCCACTGAAACCCCAGCCTGCAGCAGATAGGGTTAAGGTATTTTTATATGAATTAAAAGACTGGATCATTGACAGACATATAGAAAGTACAGTGAAGGAGCTGAATCCACATCAGTGATCTAACTCCATCATCATGAGATGCATCCTCAAACTAGATAAACTTGAAGAGGAAACACTGGCATAAAAAAAAAAAAATACTGAAGAGGTTCACTCAGATTGCCTAACTCCTTCAGTATGAGGAATCTCCTCGAAGCTAAATACATCTAGCAGATGTGATAAACAGACATCAACATACTGAACTGCATGAGTTAAGTGTTTTCATCCTAGCTCGCAGGTCATCTGGTCAGAAGGTATGTAATACCTGTATGGTCCAGCTGCTACTTTTTGTTGTTTGTTGTTTGGTGGTTGATGGTTGGTGGTTGGTGGTGATGGTGGTCTTGTGTTTGCTGTTCTTTTTGTCCTTGGCTCATGCAGACAAAAGAGGTTGCTTAGTAAACCCCCAAACTTACAGTATCATATAACCAGCTGAAGAAAATGAAGGTAGTGATGAGGATTTTTCACACTTTTAATACATTTAATACAACAAAGAAATCCTGATACTGTATATAAATTAGGTCTTTCTTCAGAAAATAACATGGCCTAGACGTCTGCATTTTACAGTACCTATATTGGTCTTGGCATATATATCTTACCAGAAATATAAACCTACATATCGCCATCAAAATGTTAGTGTATATTGGAAAACTATCTAGTCCACCATATTTACATTAAGTTAATGCACATAGATTGAGGAACAATGTGTTTATTATGAATAGAACAATTGCTGTTAAATTAATCAGACCAGTGTGAAGGAAGGCAGTTGTTTCATTCATCAACCGAGCCTAAGCTATTGAAAGTTATGTCATGAGAAGGGCAGCAACAACAGTAACTAGTGTACTTGTTTTTTGTAATGCTGGAAAGCATACAATATCATAAAGTTTAAAAAAATAATGAAAATAAGGGGAGAATTAATATTAATTTAAGCTTGTACATCCATTTCAAGGATGAATCAGTAAAAACTAAGCAATCCACTCAACCTCATATTACAAGTAAGTAATTTACCACTCATTTTATGTACATACATACATAAATATTATATATATATATATATATATATATATATATATATATATATATATATATATATATATATATATAATATATATAATGAAAGTCCTCTAATCCGGCCGCTAATAATCCAAAAATCCAGTACTCCGAATTTGCCAAGGCGAAATTTTTTTAATTTTTCTGGTCTTTTCTTGAATTCTTCTGGGCTTCAACTAAGGATTTATCTGGACTGGACTTGCTCTTGGACTTGGATGTACCTGCTTGCAACTATTAATTTACACTTCAATGCACTTCCGGTGAGTAAAACAATACCCCATATCATTTTAAGTGTTTATTTAATGATCATGTACACTCACAATCACTAATTTCAGCTAAAAGATGTCCCCTTCATACTCCTATATACCCAGGGAAGACGGAAGGGGAGGGGAAATAAACGAGCTCCACCCACCTCTACCCCAGCTCCCAACCCTCTCCCATATCCCTACCCCACCCAACCTCCCACTCATTCTTAACTTGCAGTTACATCTCAAGTTAACCTCGTACTTTACACTCACAGCCACTTTACTAATACACAAATAAAACACTAGGATATGTAAAAAATATATAATATAATTATGAACATGCTGTGGCGTGAAATTAATGCATTATAACATTGACAGTAAAACAAAAACATTAACAAAGGCCATACCAGGCCTCATGCGTTGGGTGCTTGCATGCGCTTGTGTGCATGTGTGTGTGTGTGTGTGTGTGTGTGTGTGTGTGTGTGTGTGTGTGTGTGCACGCGCGTGCGTGCGCATGCGTGCGTGTGTGTGTGTGTGTGTTTGTATGCAAAGCAGTGGACCCAACACATGAGGCCTGAGGTGGCCATTGTTAATGTTTTTGTTTTACTGACAACGTCATAATGCTTTAATTTCTTGCTGCAGCTTGTTGATAATTATATTAAATACTTTTTACATATCCTAGTGTTCTATGTTCGTATTAGCAGTGGGACCAAGTATGAAATCAGCTCGAGATATAACTGCCAGCTAAGAATGATAGGTGGGGTGGGGGAGTTGGGTAGGGATATGGGGGAGGGTTGGGAGCTAGGATAGAGGCAGGTGGAGCTCATTTCGTCCCCCCCTCCCTTCTTCCCTGGGTATTCAGGGGTAGGAAGGGGGCACCCATGGGCACAAATTAGTGACAGTGTACATTTTTCTACCGTTTTCAGAGGTCCAACCCAATAGTCAGAAAAAACAATAGTCCGAAAAACCCTCGGTCCCCTGCCGTTCAGATTACAGGACTTTTTCTGTGCAGTATATGTATATATATATATATCATCATCATCATCCGGACCTCCTTTCCCACCCAAGGGCAGGGTGAGGAGTAGCAATGTCCAGACAGCACAAACTTGCCCAATCCAAATAGGCCACACTTCCATTCACTCATCATTCAAGACCCCGGAATCCTGGCTCTACCGGATATGCCAAAAACATTCACCACATTCTGCAGCTTCACAAAAACGTATCTGATTGAATCAATCCGGATGCTGCCATGCTCACATGGCGTGCCAAAATCCCTGATCATGCACTTCTCCTCACAACATTCATCCAGCCTGCTCAATCTCCTGTCAGTTCCCTAGACTCACCGACTTCTAAACCTCTCTTCCTCAAAACACTCATCCACTATATCTCTCCATCTTCTCCTTGGCCTACCTCACCTCCTCCCTCCTTCAAATTTGCTCAGGTATACCTTTTTCATCACTCTATTGTTATCCATTCTTTCCACATGACCATACCATCTCAGGACTCTCTCTTCGATTCTCGTGTCCACCAACTTCCTCACTCCACACCTTTCACATATCAGATTATTTCATATGCTATCCACCCTCTGTACTCCACATACATTCCTCAGCAGTCCCATCTCCACTGCTTTTACTCTCTGACTTTTCATTTTCATGCCACACCATAGTCTCACTTCCAAGTGTTAAAGTTGGCACTAACACTCGCTCATGTAAGCCTCGTGCAGCTGCAACACTCAAGCCTCTGTTTCTTATCAAGGCCTTCATTGCACCAGCTACTTTTCTTCCTTGTGTCACTCTACTTTCAACTTCTTTTGCAAATTTTCCTCTCTTTTCTATCACTGTACCCAAGTATTTGAACTCTCTCACCAATTCCATCTCTCTCCATTTACTGTGACCACACTGGCAGTCACCTTCCCTCCCAATAACCATCACTTTACTCTTTTTACTCTCAATGCATGACGCTCACAGACATCAGCAAAGCTCTGCACTAGCCTACATATATATATATATATATATATATAACAGGTGGTAGGTGGGGACGCTCACCATCCACTCACTCAATGTAGTGCTGCTCTTGGGTGTCTGCCCTGTCCTCTCCTCAATCTTTCTTTCCTTCCATCTTCTGTCTTTCTTTCCTTCATTCTTTCCTCGTCTTTCTGCCTGCGGGTGACTTCACACTCCCTCTTCTGTCTTTCATTCCTTCATTCTTTCCTCTTCCTTCTGCCCGTGGGTGACTCTACACTGAGTGACAAGCCAAATGGTTTCCTGTACACCAGGAAACCATTTACTACATTGGATGGTAACCATACAGCCAAATTTTGGCACCTGGTGGTTTAGTGGGTAAATATTGTGCTCCAATCGGATTGAGCCGGTGAAGGTTTATATCCAAGGGGTGGTTGGGGTTTACTGCTCACGTAATGCCACTCAGGGATGACTGAGGCTGGTCACTCTCATCTTAAATGTCAGGACCAACTGCCTAGCCCTGGGCTCCTACACTCCTCATGGGGCAACGTAGGATTGGATGATGGATGGATGGATGGATATATATACTGTATATAATATATATATATTTACAGGACAGAGAGAGAGAGAGTGTACATATATATATATATATATATACACATACAGGAGAGAGAGAGAGACACAGACAGACAGTGTGTGCGTGTGTGTGTATATATATATATATACAGCAGAAGAGAGAGAGACAGACAGACAGTGTATATATATATATACAGTATATACATATATATATATATATATATATATATATATATATATATATATATATATATATATATATATATATATATATATATATATATATACTGTATATATATAGTATTACTCCCTCTTGTCTTTCTTTCCTTCATTCTCTCCTCTTCCTTCTGCCCATGGGTGACTCTGCACTGACTGACAAGCCAAATGGTTTCCTGTACACCAGGAAACCATTTACTATGCTGGGTGGTAACTATATAACCAAATTACGGTGCCTGGTGGTTTAGTGGGTAATTATGGTGCTCCAATCGGATTGAGCCTGTGTGGGTTAATATCCAAGGGGTTGTTGGGGTTTATTGCTCACATAATGCCTCTAAGTGATGAGTGAGGCTGGTCACTAACATCTTAAATGTCAGGACCAATTTGCCTAGCCCTGGGTTCTTACGCTCCTCATGGGACAACATAGGATTGGATGATGGATGGATGGATATCTATCTATCTACCTATATATATATATATATATACAGTATATGGTGGGGGCGCTCACCATCCACTCACTCAATGTAGTGCTGCTCTCGGGTGTCTTCCCTTTCCTCTCCTCCATCCTTCTTTCCTTCCATCCTCTTCTTTCTTTCCTTCATTCTTTCTTCTTCCATCTACCTGTGGGTGACTCTGAGTGACAAGCCAAATGGTTTCCTGTACACCAGGAAATGATTTACTACTCCGGGTGGTAACCATATAACCAAATATTGGCGCCTGGTGGTTTAGTGGGTAATTATTGAGTTCCAGTCAGATTGAGCCAATGAAGGTTTATATCCAAGGGGTGGTTGGGGCTGGTCACTCTCATCTTAAATGTTGGGACCAACTGCCTAGCCCCCGGCTCCTATGCTCCTCATGGGGCAATGTAGGATCGGATGATGAATGGATATATGTACATATATATATATATATATATATATATATGTAGCCTATACCGGTATATACACACATATACACAAGGTCTGTTCAGAAAGTATCCAACCTTACACTCTAGAAAAATAAATGGCTAACCTGTTGAGCTAGGAAACTAATACCCCACAAAGTATGCCCCTTCTGACTTGACACACATAACCCAGCATTTTGAAATGTTTTTCAAAGCTGGTTTTCAGTATCTCCTGCAGGAGCTTCATCAAATTCATCAAGATCTCTTCTCTAGGTTGAACGTTGCTCAAGACATGACGGAGTGTGCAAACTGCGATCCAGACTTTCTGAAGACTGTTATCACTGGAGATGATACTTGGGTGCACAGGTACGACCCAGAAACCAAAGTAGTCATGTCAATGGAAGCATGCAGGGTCACCCGGCCAAAAAATCACGACAGGTCTGCAGCAAGGTGAAATGCGCTCACATGTTGACAAGTTTTTTTTTGACTACCTTGGTGCTGTGTACCAGGAATATGCACCAGAAGGTCAGACTGCCAACAAACACCACCTAAACGTTATCAGTCATCTTTGTGACGCAGTTCAGAGGAAGAAACCAGACTTCTGGAAAGCAGCAAGTTGGAAGCTGCACCATGACAATGCCCCTCCCCATTCTTCTCAACTGATTCAGGAATTTTTGGTCTTGTTTCAAAGCGGGAACCCTTCAGCGTAGGTTTGAGCTTGGGGAATAACCAAAAGTTGCAGGGAGCCATGTCCAGTGAGTAGGGAGCCTGCCGGACCTGCAGGAAGTTGTTCATCATTCATTCATTGCCAGATGCCATGTATCCCAGACAGGGTGGCCAAGGGCTTAGAGTTAATTGTTTTACAGGGAGGGGCACTAATCCTCCACCAACCCCACTTGACGTAAGAATGCCAACAGCATCTGGTGTTCCCAGGCGGTCACCCATCCAAGTACTAACCAGACCCAACATTGCTTAACTTCGCTGATCGAACGGGAAGCGGTGTACTCAACGTGGTATGCCAACGGCCATACCACGTTGAGTACACCGCTTCCCGTTCGATCAGCGAAGTTAAGCAACGTTGGGTCTGGTTAGTACTTGGATGGGTGACCGCCTGGGAACACCAGATGCTGTTGGCATCCCTACGTCAAGTGGGGTTGGTGGAGGATTAGTGCCCCTCCCTGTAAAACAATTAACTCTAAGCCCTTGGCCACCCTGTCTGGGATACATGGCATCTGGCAATGAATGAATGATGAACAACTTCCTGCAGGTCCGGCAGGCTCCCTACTCACTGGACATGGCTCCCTGCAACTTTTGGTTATTCCCCAAGCTCAAACCTATGCTGAAGGGTTCCCGCTTTGAAACAAGAGAAGATATCACAATGAATGCGACGAAGTACCACAGGAGATACCGAAAACCAACTCTGAAAAATGCTTCAGACAGTGGAAAAAATGCTGGGCTACGTGTGTCAAGTCAGAAGGGGCCTACTTTGAGAGAGGATTAGTGTCATAGCTCAACAGGTTAGCTATATATATTTTTTAGAGCCTAAGGTCACATACCTCCTGAACAGACTGTGTGTGTGTGTGTGTGTGTGTGTGTGTGTGTGTGTGTGATCAAACACATATATTTGTATGTATGTATGTAGTTTATTGATGCATAACTACAAATGATCATACACATAAACATTAAAACATTTTTATTGTGATTATAACTGACACACACACACACACACACACACACACACATACACAATCGTTACATTATATGATCTGTCCTACAAAATGGCAACTGGTATCACCATTTGCAGTACTCTAATTCAGAAACAAAAGTACCAAACAAACTAAAGCTACTGTTATCTGTCTGCTCTTCTGGAAAGTATTATGATCAACAACAGAAATGTCAAGAAGTCTTTGGTAGGGGAAACTTACACAAAACAAACCTGAATTAGTTACAGTATTGGTATAATTTAGATATTAAAGTAACGCATATCACACCTTGCCAACTGGCCTAAACTAGTATATACAGAGAGTTATACATTTTGTTGATTATGTAATCTTGTATAAAGTAACATAAATGTGGGTGGGAAAGTCAAGCAATTTCACATATCTCACTGGAAATTAAAGTAGAGTTCATTAAATATGACAAAATAATCATGGGCAAGTTCATTTGTTCTCAGAGCTCGTCCTCAGTGCGTCTTCGGTAGTTCCTAAGATTGCATGTCGGCAAACGCCTCTTGAATTTTAATGAAGTCTCAGAATTTACACTATCGGTTCCATTAATGTTGATGCTGTTGTCAGCTTCACTGCCATTCTGACTCTCCTCATCACTTTTCTCCACACTGGAAGGAATTACTAATATTCCATTTTCTGCTGTGTTTCCTGATGTGGCTCCATTTGCTGCTTGGTTGGTACCATTCTGTGTTATTTTTCTGGCAGCAGATGCAGACATATCAAGGTTGCTGGCTAGATCAAAGCCAGACACCAGTGAACCATGATCTGTCTCAAATAAGAGGGAGCCATTGTCATCACTGGAAATGCTGCTGATTGGGATGGCATCACTTACTGTACTACTGATATTAAGTTCATTGGTAATGTCATGCATACCATTGCTGTCACCAAAACTTTTTTCTGATAAAGTGGCATCATTCAGAATGTCTGGAAGACCATTAGACCTATTACTTGTGCCTTCACTATTTAGATTTCTTTCTGAAATTCTGTCCACATCAACAACAGGTCTTTCAGGATCAGAATCACTCACATTAGAATCTATTATTTCTGAAATAATATGGCCATTTTTTCTGTCTTGTGATGCATCACTATCACTATCACTCTCAGAGTTACTTAGGCTGGTTCGACTACGCTTAGCTGCAGGCACCATGTCATTGTCACTGCTAGAATCACTGTCTGAAGACCATAGGCGCTTTCCATTTTCTATAGCATCACCTTTCTCAAGATTGGAGTGGCTGACCACTGGAGCCTCCTCCTCAGAGTCAGACCCATTGACATCTGAGCCATTGGCATCATCTGACTCATTCTCTGATTCTGGTTGCGTGTTATGGACCATCATGATGGTGTAGGGGGCCATGTAGCGCCGCTGGTAACTCCCCCGTCGCCTTGACAATGAACCCACCTCACTGCCTCCTGCATCACCTTCTTCTCCAGGGTTCTGGCCCTCCGGGTGATATAAATACCTGCAGCAAATTAATCAAATGAAAATTACATTGTAAAAGGTCTGCATTAGTCTATTCTTGTCTACTTACAAGTGACGTCTTGCCTTTTAGAAATTAAAAACTAAATTTGCATTCATGCTACCTCACCAATAACACGTTCCATTGAGCTTTGCCTAATTTTTGAGATTTAAGTTGCAGCCATCCATGACAAGCCAGTGACATACAACAATGACATCAATACTGAATGTATTGGAGCATCATAAAAAATCAAGTCTGTGGTTAATGCATTATACTTTGGCACATTATATACTAGTGAAACTGTGACTTTCCCTCTATAAACAGGGTCTGGGGCAACCAGGATGGGAGGTCATGTGGTATCACTTGGCTCAAGTCAAGTGTGATGTCACTGCAATTGAATTTTGTTGGCTCCTGTACACCTGTGTGCAAACATGTGCATGTGTGCTGTGTGTACGGTGTGATATGTACATTCTTATAAAACCTGTGTGTTGGTGATGTTTCGTTCATTCGTTCATTTTTGAAGGCTCCAAGGTGCTTGCATGCGTCAGCCCTGGTCACCTAATGGTAGCTCTCCATGCTGCTCGATCTCTGGCAGCTTCCCTATTCAGTCCCTTATCCCTGAGGTCACACTCCATGACCGTACCACACCTTTTTTGGTCTACCTCTCGCAACCCAACCCCTAACATTAACACTTCTCACTTTCTGCATCCAATTACCATCCCCCATCCTATCCACACACCCAAACCATCTCAGTCTACCTCTCCTCGTCACAACACCAATACACTCCAGCCAATCCTACCCCTCAACTCTTCCATCCTAAACCTAGCCCCCCTAGGCCTCAAAATAAGGGATGCACTGTACATCCACCTAATCACTGTCATTTCTGTATGTTTGAGGTTGCAAATAGCCTCTTCCTTTACAGCCCAAGTCTCATTACCTTACAGCATTACACTCCTAACACATGCTGCATACAAAGAGCCCTTAGCACAGAGGAAGAGCCCTCTCAATGTCAGGAGAGGTAACAGCTCACTGAACTTTTTCCAACCAGTCTTTACTCTAGCCACACAGCTAGCTCCTGCTCCACCTCCAGCACATAACATGTCTCTCAAATAACAAAACTCTTCCAGACACTCAAGAGACACCAGCAAATTCAATGCCTTCATTGTTGACAATCTCCACATGCTCTCCCTCACACATTGCGAACATGAAATCAGCATTATCTCGCAGTCTACCTCTAATACTACTACCTCTCCTATTCACCCACTTATCACAGACGCTGCACAAGATGGAATTACTTCCCATGCCCTTGTGACAAATCACACATTGCGACTCTCCTTCTTCTCTGACAGTACCGCCACCAGCCCTAGATACCATCACTTCTGTTTTATCTGCATTTACTCTTAATCAAATCACCATCTACTCACTCGATGTACTGCTGCTCATGGGTGACTGCCCTTTCCTCTCTTACTTCCTTCCTTCCTCTTCTTTCATTCTTTCCTACGTTCTTTCTTCCTTCTTCTGTAAACGGGTGACTCGACACTAAGTGACAAGCCAAATGGTTTCCTGTACACAAGGAAACCATTTCTTATGTTGGGTGGTAACCATATAACCAAATTGTGGCCCCTGGTGATTTAGTGGGTAAACAGAGCGCTCCAGTTGGATTAAGCCTGTGTAGGTTTATCCAAGAGGTGGTTGGGGTTATTGCTCACGTTATGCCACTCAAGGATGAGTGAGGCTGGACACTCTCATCTCAAATGTCATGACCAACTTGCCTAGCCCCAGGCTTCTACGTTCCTCACGAAGCAAACACAGGATTAGATGATGTATGTATGTATGTCTGTACTCTCAAGCCCTTGTGCACCATACCATCTCTCCACTTCCTTAATCTTTCCTCCGCCTTCCTTTCATTCTCTGCAATCAACAACAAATCATGCCTTTGCCCAGAGTCGGACACATTAACCCCTTAACCGCGGGGCGTCACTTTCGTGACACTTGGGAGCAAGGGATCATACCGCGGGGCGTCGCTTTTGTGATTCTGTGTTATTTTGAATTCACCCGGGCTTCCAAGTGGGGGATTGTATCATCTATCAGTACTGCCAATGTCCAACACTAGTCAGCACTCCTAATCTCATCTGTACTCCCATCCATTGTTGACAATTTAGCCATTTCTCCCCGTTCTTGACTCCCCTCCCTACCCCCCCTCCATTACCCTATCCTCTCGCCTGCCCGGCCGTGCTACGCTGATTTCATCCATTGAAATAAGCCCTATGTCCTATTCTTATACCAAATAATATATACAAGAAAGAAATAAGGTAAGTGAGAGTGCCATACACCTGGAATTGGCTAATTATCACCTGACAACACCTCACGTGCACTCGTTCGCAAATTTTCGCTGTTTTTTTCCCCTTGAAATATGCCGTATAATCTATTTTCGTAATAAATATACATGTAAGGAGGGAAGGGAGAAGCCTAAGTGATGTTTACATTCACCTGGAACTACCAAATTTATAATGTATTGTCTAGATTTCCTGCCAATCATATCAGTGCTAGACTTAGCTGTTTCAAGAACCAATATTGGTAACTCTGAATAACCCCTAAGCAGGCCTCCACACTGGCCCTCCGTTATCAGTTTACTCTCATCTTCCGAAGCGGAGGTACATATGTTTCTTCTTGCTGACTTCAAGGCCTTTTTTCACCCCCATGCAAATGGCCCTGTGACCTTTACCCCCTACTAAACCTCGTGTGGAAAGAGGTAAAGGGCTGACAATTGATAAAAGAGTGACTACAATCTTTCTATTGAGTAAAACAGTGCAAGTGGAATTGTAAATAATGTGTAAACAGCAAGTGAAAGTAATGAATGTAAATATACGTGAACAATGGAAAATAGTTTTATAAGTTATTTCAAGTGACAGTGCACAACACAGTGTAAATAAAATAGAAATGTAAATAACGTAAATAAAATAGAGAACGTAAATAGAAATGTAAATGAGTAGTATTATAAGAATACGAGTATATACCCTAGGAGTAATGAAAGTGAAAGTTTCACTCTAGCATGTCTGAATGCTATGAGTTATGAGAGTGAAGATGAAAGTGGCATTCACTCTCAATGCCAGTATACAGGACGAGAAAGTGAATGCTACGTATTTTACTGAAAGAAATTGAATCCCTACAGTGACAATAAACTAATACTACTGAAGGAAACTTATGGATAAAGACTGTAGATATATATAAGTGTTATATAGTAATAGAAATATAAAGTGTGAGGGGTTTTATGAATAATAAATGACAGACTACCAAGAGCGAACTATTGCCAGTGCGACGATCAGACGCGCTCGTAATTTCCATTGCTTTCACAGTGTTTTTTTTTTTATAGTATGGATCCCAAACTACTTGAAAACTGTAGAATAGTGTTTATAGTGTTTGTATCTGGCTGTGGTAATCATATTACGGGTTGTCGGGAAGTGTAAAGTGGAGACTTCGTTACCCTACTTCAGAGGTCTCCACAAGTCCTACGGTAACCAATGAAGGCTCAACAATCATTCCAGGAGAAAGCTGAAGGTATGTGCCATAAGCATATGTAATTTTATTATTCTAGGACTAATAACTGATTTTTGGCAAATATTTTTTGAGAGTCTGTCGGAGCCCAAATAACCCCGCGGCACACGCAAGTCATTGGTAAACAAGCCCGCGGTGTAGAGGTAAAAAAAAAAATAAATAAATAAATAAATTAAAAAAAAATACATCTCCCACGGGAGTCCATTTCTGAAGCCACGTGAGAAGGCTTCAAGTACCATGATAAACAACAAGGGGCTCAAAACTGACCCCTGGTGCACACCAACATTCATGGAAAACTCATCAGTCAAATTTCCATTCATCCTTACCTGGGTGCCAGTACCCACACAGGCTATATGCCCATAACTACACTCCTCATGGGGCAAGGTAGGATTGGATGATGAATGAATGATGAATGAAAAAAAACACCCTAACCAGCCACTCCTTGATCCCAAGCTTTCTCATTACCCACTTCACCACTTCTCTAGGGACTCTATCAAAGGCCTTTCTCCATATTAATGAAAACAAAGTAGAGTTCCCTTTTCTTTTCTAAAAATTTTTCCAGAAGCTGTCGAACAATAAATATGGCATCAGTGGTCCCTTTGCCTGGTATAAACCCAAACTGCATCTCATCAATATTCACTCTTTCTCTAATCATACCTTCTAGAACTCTCTCTATTACCTTCATTATCTGGTCTAAAAGCACTATGAATTTATAATTTCCTCTTTTCAAGGCATCACCCTTCCCCCTGTACACATGTAAAGTTACATTCTTCAGCCAATCACCTGGGACAACACTATCTATCTTTCTATCTATTGCCAGACGCCTCAATCCCGTTTGGGGTGGCCACAAACAAATCTCCTCCAAGTCACCCTGTCCCCCGCCATTTCACTGCCCTGCTCCCAACTCACACCCCCCTCTCTCATATACCTCTCCACCCCATCCCTCCATCTCATCCTAAGCCTCCCCCCTCCCTCTTCCCCCCTCCACCTCACTCACACACACTCTCTTCGTCAGTCTTTCACTCTCCATCCTCTCCACATGGCCAAACCACCTCAGTGTGTTCCTCATAACGCTTTCTATCACATCCACATCAACACCACAACGCTCCTTTATATCCTCATTCGTCAGCCTGTCTCTCCATGTGACTCCACAGGCTCCTTTTAAATAACTCATATCCACTGCTCTCACTCTTGACTTGTGTCCTTCCAACAACGTCCAAGCTTCACTTCCGTACGTTAGAGTTGGTATCACAATACTGTCATGTAGTAACTTTTTAACTTCCATGCTCACTTCCCTGTTTCTTATCACAGCTTTTAAAGAACCAGCAACCTTTCTTCCCTGCTGTACCCTTTCAAGCACTTCACCCTCCAAACCTCCATCCTTACTCATCACACTACCCAAGTACTTAAATGTACTCACATTTTCCAATTCCTCACACACTCATACATAATCATATTTATCAGGTCAGAGACTAATCTCACTCCTATTTCTCCTGAGGCTTTCAACATTTCAGCAGTCGACCCAGACACACGTGTTGCCTTCCCCACCTGCATCCTGCCTATTGCTCCATTCACAGTAGCAGCGTCAATCAAAGGCCAAGGGCCAAACACTGGATCTGCTGGCTGCAAATCTTTCCTGTCCCAGTCAAATTCCTCATTCAACAACTAGCTGTATTGCTCTCTCCATGCATCTTTAATATTCACACTGTTCACCACTACCCTTCCTTCATCATTCTTCACACACTGCTCACCTATGATATTCCTAGTCTCCCCCTTCACCTGATTTGCCACCTTAAATATCCTGTTCTTCTTTTCCACATGATTTAAGTCTTGAGACTCAGAGTTTGCCCTGTAAAACTCTTTTCTAGCCCTACTCTTGGTAGCCAAGAATTCCTCTTTGTTATCACCCTTCTTCCATTCCCAGAAGAGACTTCTTTTCTCCTTAACTGCAGTTTTTACAATCTCATCCCATCACCAAGCTACTTTATGTCTTGATGGGTCTCTTGTCCATCCACATACTGAATCAATAACTCTCAAAAGTTTGGTCTTGAGGGCTCTGTACTGTTCATTAACATGTGCTTATGCAAATTTTGGCAAAAAATTACAGCCAGCAAAAGTAGGCCTTTATAACTGTTTTCCAATGTTACATTAACACAATTTTGGCTGACATGGTTATATCTCATATAAAGTACACTATCTGCACAAAATGAGGCGTGTGTGTGTGTGTGTGTGTGTGTGTGTGTGTGTGTGTGTGTGCTGCACACACTTGGGTGTCTGTACACACACACACACACACATAATGCACAAATTCACTCCAAACACCTATGACACAATATATCAACCCCGGTACAGGTATATGATAAATCGTTATGCATTTACATTTTACTTGACATAACACCATCATACACCAAATCTTGTTTTTATTAAAACTAATAAGAGCTATATATTTTTATTTTGAAAATGGAGAAATGGAGAGAGACCCTGCATAGCCTGTCATCTGCATCATCACCACTAAAGCATGGCCGATTCTGTTAACCAATGGCTACACTCTTTGTTTTCTAAGCTGCCCACGTGGTAACTCATATCAATAAAGCACAACTTGTAACAGATTTGCTGGGACATGTATGATGATTAGTTTAACAACACAGTAAACTCTCGATATACCAAACCCTCTTTTAAAGAATTCAGTGTGAATGACCACCATGAGTTGGCCAAACGTTATGCTCCTTTAACAAATTTTGTTCGGTAAAAGAATGGACGCGCAGGAAACCGACTAGCGTGGCGTCCCTACACACACACACACACACACACACGCTCGCTGGTGCAGTGGTAACGTTCCCGCTTGCCAACTGGTGGACGGGAGTTCGCGCCTCGCTCAAGTTGCAAAAAAGTTTCACTGACGAAGTGGGTGGTTATTGTCCCCCTTGAGCAAGGGGAAGGGTGTGTGCGTGTGTGAAGGTCACAGCCTTGCCCTTAGATCGGACTATATGAGCTCTCAGCTCCCTTCCGGGAGGGTAAAAGCTGACGATCACGACCATCAAGTGATCCTGACCGAACCGGTGAATTACACACACACACACACACACACACACACACACACACACACACACACTGAAGTGATGTACTGTATAAGCAGTGTATGGTGCACTACTGTGGTGGTTATCATTGACTATCTGTGTGAGTGGTAGAATGCACTCTTTTTCATGTTTAAGGTACATGCAGCTGTTCTGCACTGTTTGCTTTGCTATTCTCTAATATGTAGTACAGTATTTACTGTAATGTAACAGTTAATGTACGGTGAGTTTTCTCTACCCACACTTTCCTTTAACCCTTACACCGCGGGCATGTTTCCCAATGTTTTGCGTCTCCAGCGGGGTTATTCGGGCTCCGACAGACTCTCAAAAAATATTTGCCAAAAATCAGTTATTAGTCCTAGAATATTAAAATTACATATGTATATGGCACATACCTTCAGCTTTCTCCTGGGATGTTTGTTGAGCCTTCGTCGATTACCGTAGGACTTGTGGAGACCTCTGAAGTTGGATAACGAAGTCTCCACTTTACACTTCCCAACAACCCGTAATATGATTACCACAGCCAGATATTAACACTATAAACACTACTCTATGATTATCAAGTAGTTTGGGATCCATACTCCAAAAACAAACCACTGTGAAAGCAATGAAAATTACAAGCGCGTATGACCTTCCCACTTGCGCTAGTTCGCTGTTGGTATTCTGTCATTTATTATTCATAAAACCCCTCACACTTTATATTTCTATTACTATATAACACTTATATATATCTACAGTCTTTATCCATAAGTTTCCTCCAGTAGTATTAGTTTATTGTCACTGTAGGGATTCAATTTCTTTCAGTAAAATACGCAGCATTCACTTTCTCGTCCTGTATACTAGCATTGAGAGTGAATGCCACTTTCACCTTCACTCTCATAACTCACAGTATTCAGACATGCTAGAGTGAAACTCACTTTCATTACTCCTAGGGTATATACTAGTATTCTTATAATACTACTCATTTACATTTCTATTTACGTTCTCTATTTTATTTACGTTATTTACATTTCTATTTTATTTACACTGTGTTATGCAATGTCACTTGAAGTAACTTATAAAACTATTTTCCACTGTTCACGTATATTTACATTCATTACTTTCACTTCCTGTTTATACATTATTTACACATTATTTACAATTCCACTTGCACTGTTTTACTCAATAGAAAGATCGTAGTCACTCTTTTATCAATTGTCAGCCCTTTACCTCTTTCCACACGAGGTTTAATAGGGGGTAAAGGTCACAGGGCCCTTTACATGAGGGTGAAAAGTCCCTGAAGTTAGCAAGAGCAAACAAACGTACCTCCACACTGGAAGATGAGAGTGAACTGATAAGGGTGGGCCGGGGTGGTGGCCTACCTAGGGAAATGCATTACTACCAACGTTAGCCTCTTGACAGCAGCCAATATATAGCAGTGAAATGATTGGTAGGATATCTAGACAATACATTATAAATTAGGTAGTTCCAGGTGAATGTAAACATCACTTAGGCTTCTCCCTTCCCTCCTTATATGTATATTTATTACGAATATAGATTATACGGCATATTTCAAGGGGAAATAAACAGCGAAAATTAGCAAACGAGTGCACGTGAGGTGTTATCAGGTGATAATTAGCCAATTCCAGGTGTATGGCACTCTCACTTACCTTATTTCTTTCTTGTATATATTATTTGGTATAAGAATAGGGCATAGGGCTTATTTCAATGGATGAAATCAGTGAAAAATTCCAGGGAAGATTTACTTAGCGTAGCATGGCCGGGCAGGCGAGAGGATAGGGTAATGGAGGGGGGGTAGGAAGGGGAGTCAAGAACGGGGAGAAATGGCTAAATTGTCAACAATGGATGGGAGTACAGATGAGATTAGGAGTGCTGACTAGTGTTGGACATTGGCAGTACTGATACATGATACAAGCCACCACTTGGAAGCCCGGGTGAATTCAAAATAACACAGAATCACAAAAGCGACGCCCCGTGGTACGATCCCTTGCTCCCAACCGTCACGAAAGTGACGCCCCACGGTTAAGGGGTTAAATACCAAATGGCAAATGTACAGTAGCATATAGGCAGTGTACAGTAGTGCACAATATTGCGGCAGTTATCACTGACTATCTGTGCAAGTGGTGGAATGCATTTTTTTTTTATGTTTAATGTACATGCAGCTGTTCTGTACCATTTGCTCCGCTATTCTCTAATATGTAGTATATTTACTGTAATGTAACAGTTAATGTACAGTGTAAGTTTTCTCTAGCCACATTTTCCTTGTAAATACTGAACGAAAAATGAACATAGATTTATCCAAGGCCTACTTGCAGTCTATTTGCAGTGCATTTCCTTCCTAAAAGGTAAGAATATACACCAAAGTTAGTAAATAAGGCATTCACTGAGAAAAAGAGCCATTTAGACCTAGTTGTGTGTTATTATGTATGAGTGTACTGCTGAATGATGCTCTAAATTTAACAATCTGTCTTCAGTAAAACCCACGACGCCTGGGAAATTACCGAACAGCATGATGTACAGCTTTAATGAACTTTTGTCTTTAACATCAAAGGTTTGGTACTGATTTGTTTGTTATATTGAGGGTTTATTGTACTGTGGCACTGGAACTACCACTTCCCAGTACAGTAATAAAAAAGCTTTCCCTTGTTCCTGACCTTGAACATATCAGGTGCAGGGTGATTTTCTGAGGCTTTTTGGTGAGGTGAAAGTGCACTTTATGTGCTGTACAGTAAATATGATACATTAAATTCCCAATCACATCCAAAATTCTAGGATAAACTACATCTGACCTGGTCATACAGCACAGTATAAGCAACTTTATTCTGGTCCCCTCAATGAGCATCTGCCCAAGCAGAGAACTACACCGAACCCTTAGTTATCATGCATAATTGGTACCATGCCAATAATGAAATTGTGCAGTAATGAAAGCACAGAACCTACTGGATGTATCATAACTGGTACTGGACACCCCATTTGTGGGCCCCTAATTTTCCCTTTTATGACAATTTTGACCCACTACATACACAGATACTGTTATGGTAAGCATAAGAAACACACACACACAGGTACGGTTAAATCAATAAAAAAATGACGAAAAAGGCACAACAAGGAACAAACGCGTACCATATAGAGACTTGAGTTGGGCTTGAGGCAAGGGGTTCTGGGAATAGGGGGTGGATAGTTAATGGTCTCCACCACCTGGGATTAACTCCTCGAGTAGGATCTCATCTTTGAATCCCTCAAAGTCATCTAACCACACATTCTGCATCATTATTGTTGGCAGAAACCAGCTCATGTGCGTGATAACAAAGTTTTCAGCCAAATAATGCGCAACAACAGCAAGTGTGCAGATTTTCATCTACCAGTGATAACGAAAACCATTAAAACTAAATGTATGATAACCAAGAGATCAGTGTATATTCTATATTTCTGGGAAATTTCCACTGCAATTTACATACAAACCATATCTGATTTTCCAGTAAACACAAGTTACTTCATCCCAGGTTCATCAGTGCACTTATGCTCATATGCAAAATCAATCTCTGCAACAAAACACTGAGCCAACCGCCAACAAAGGTGAAAAGATGATACATCAACAAATGCTGGATGTTTTGCTGAGTACTGTATATACTCTATTACTCTTTTTCTGATCTTCAGGCACATGTTAGTTTTGATTAGTTTCATTTATAAAGGCTCCAACACGCTTGCATGTGACAGCCTTGGCAGCTCTACAAGCTGCTTGATCTCTAGCAGCCTCCCTGGTCAATCCTTTATCCCTGAGACGACACTCAACAACCTCATCCCAAATCATTTTTGTTCAACCTTCTGCAACCCTTCCCCTGACATTGACACTTCTCACTTTCTGCACCCAACTGCCATCCCCCATCCTCTCCACATGCCCAAACTAGCTCAATCTACCTTTTCTTATAACAACATCAGGCTGAGATGTGGGCACCTTCCAGCCCTCTTAAGCTATCAGATGAGGCTGGATGACTCCGTTGCTGATGCCTGTCCAGGATGCAACACAGCACCCCATACTATTAAGCACATTATGGAAGACTGCATTGCACACAATCACCTACGCCAACAACACAACATATACTCTTTGAGAGCTCTGTGGGAAAGCCAGGTCTTGGCCATGGCCTTCCTAAAGGGCTCGGGGCTGTTTGGCCAGACTGCCTAGGGAACTACTACTACTACTACTACAACATCAATACACTCCTGTTCCATCCTACCTCTTAATTCTTCTGTCGTAAACCTGACCCATCCAGGCCTCACGTTCAAGGTTGCACTGCACATCTGCCTAATCACAGTCATTTCTGTATGTCTGAGCCTGCGAATATCCTCTTCCTTTACTGACCAGGTCTCATTACCTTACAGCATGACACTCCCAACACATGCCACATACAAAGATCCCTTAGCAAAGAGGGACAGCCCTCTCAGGAGAGGCAACAGCTCCCCGACCTTCTTCCAACCAATCCTCACTCTAGCCACAGAGGTTGCTCCAGCCCCACCTCCAACACACAGCATGTCCACACAGTCGAGAGACTCACCAGCAAGATCAATCCTTTCGTGCCTGACAACCTCCACACAGTTGCATCAAATAGTGAATTACAGCATTATGTAGCGTGATGGCAAAACCTCCTAGCTAACCCTCGTGTTATCGGGCCTTCCCTCCAACCCCTTCTAACCTGAAAGGAATCTCTCTGACATTATATACAGCTTGGAGAGGATGTGTGTGTGTGTGTGACGTAGTGTCTAGTACATTTCCATTCACGTGGACTAACCGACTAGGGCTGGTTACTCCACGTGTTTCAATATGTCATGAAATTCTTGGTTGTCTGGACTACAAAGAGACTGTTTGAGATACATCATATGTTAAGAATTCTTGATGGTCTGGGACAAGATTTGTGGATATACATTATGTGGATTGACATTCCTAATGAGAAGCTGTGTATGACTCTAGCAGACACTATATCCTGTACATTGTGTTATGAGTTATACACTACTGCCTATAATTTGACAATGTCCCTTACCCATTATGGAATAGACATTAAAAACTGTCATGGCCAGTCTAAGATAATGCTTCAGCTATGAGCAGAAGATAAAAAGGTCTTCAGGCTAAAGTGGCACTGGAAAACTATTTGGCAGCCTTTTTTTTTTTTTTTTTTTTTTTTTTTTTTTTTTTTAATGTGTCCGACTCTGAGCATAGGCTTCACAGCCTGCTATCAGGGCCCAGCAGTCCTCCTACACACCATACACCTCTACATGTCACCACTTCGGCACTAACACCCACCGTCCATATTGAATACATGCTAGGGCTGTCTCATACAGGACTGGTGTATTGGTATTAGCAGGGGTATTTTTATGACATGTCGGCGGATCTTCTGGTAGATCAGTGAAGCCTGATTTAA
The DNA here is from genome assembly GCF_032717465.1 of Coenobita brevimanus. Classification (NCBI taxonomy): domain Eukaryota; kingdom Metazoa; phylum Arthropoda; class Malacostraca; order Decapoda; family Coenobitidae; genus Coenobita; species Coenobita brevimanus. Next base: position 40,764,758 of record NC_137023.1, read on the forward strand.
TGAAATTCAAATCCTTAAACTGTTCCCTGCCCCGGCCGGGATTTGAACCTGGGTCCGTTAGAACGGCAGGCCACCTCTCTACCAATTGAGCCACACCTCCCCACGATTCCTTGGATTCCTTGTGCAGGACATTCACTGAATTTGGCTGCTATAGCTGCAGCTGAATGCTGCTGAGCAGGTGTGGCATTTTTTGACTTCCTTGAAGAAATGTATGTGTTCTTCTCAGATTCTACTCATTGCTATAAAGTACTTACTAACATTCTTAAATTAGTAGATGGGCCAGTTTGTGTACCTAGGGTAACCACCACACGTTGGTCATGCAAAGCAAATGCAACCAAGGCACTTAATCTAGGATATCCATACTTTCGAGGGGCATTAAGAAAAATTGCAGAAGATCAAGATACCTAAAGTTTGCTTTTAGCAAATGTTGTTTTTGAATGTGGAAGGCACTCACTAGTTTCGCATCTAATTGGTACCACAATCATGTCGCAAAACTAAAACTCATGAAAGTCGTGCGTATATTTTACATGTATTAAATGGCAATTGGTTCCGGGGTCAGCCACCTCATTCCCCCTTAGCTACCCATTAATGAAACAATACCCCTACTATAAATTACATACAGCTGATCAGACACATCTTACATTACTCAGCTGTAATACTAAAGACTTTACAAGCTGTCCCCAACTTACAAAAATAATTGGTTCTTGAAGGTCTTCAGTAAGTCGTTTTTATTCGTAAGTCCATCTCTCATTCTTATACTCTCTCTCTCTCTCTCCAACCCAACCCTAATCCCATAATTACTAAGGACACAAAGTTTATTCCCTCTACTCCATCTCCTTTCTACTCCATACCTACTTCTGTGCTATCCCCCCCCCCCCTCTCTCTCTCTCACCCAACCCTAATCCCATAATTACTGAGGACACAAAGTTCTTTACCTCTACCCCATCACCTTTCTACTCCATACCTAAGTCTGTGCTATCCTCTCTCTCTCTCCCCGAGATTAAAGCTCATTATTGTCTCCACTCCTCCACTTACCCCCTACCCTTCCCTGAACTGCAATTATCATCTCAACTGACCCCATCCTTCCTTGCTATGACTGACCTCCCCCCCCCCCCTTTTCGCATCTGTGGTTTTTCGTAAGTCGATCCTTCGTAAGTAGGGGGTCTGACTGTACTAACATTGACATAAGGTGAACTGCTTGATGAGGCTTGAAGAGAGTTCTGAGACTGGGAGCAGTGGTTAGTTACCACTGTTGAGTCCTCCATACTACCACTTCCTGATGCTTCACCATCATCCATCCATCATCCAATCCTACATTGCCCCATAAGGAGCATAGGAGCCTGGGGCTAGGCAAGTTGGTCCTGACATTTAAGATGAGAGTGACCAGCCTCATTCATCACTGAGTGGCATTACGTGAGCAATAACCCCCAACCACCCCTTGGATATAAGCCTTCACCGGCTCAATCTGACTGGAGCGCTGCAATTACCCACTAAAACACCAGGCGCCATAATGTGGTTATATGGTTACCACCCAGAATAGTAAATGATTTCCTGGTGTACAGGAAACCATTCAGCTTGTCACTCAGTGCAGAGTCACCAATGGGCACAAAGAACAGGAAAGAATGAAGGAAAGAAAGACAAAACAGGGAGTGTAAAGTCACCCGTAGGCAGAAGGATAAGGGAAGAATGAAGTAAAGACAGAGCGAAGAGGAAGGAAGAAAAGGAGGGAGGAGAGGAAAGGGCAGACACCCAAAAGCAGCATTACACTGAGTGAGTGGAAGGTAAGCACCCCCACCTACCACATCAAAGCCCTTAAAATCCAGTGGGAGCTTATCAAGCTCACCAGTGTCATGAACAAGTGACCGAAGAGATGTGTATGCATGCAATCACTTGCTGCCAGGGCTTGTGCAACTTTCAGTAAATTCGCGAGACTCCTTGCAAAACAACAATCCTTTGCATAGCGAAACTGCTATTCACAAAAGTATATTTCATGAAACTAGTGAGTACACTGTATGTGCAAATTAGGAAGTGTCAAATATGCACTGTTCTGGCATGACATACTTGATGGGATAAATGGAACAACTCATGTACTGCAAGACCCTAAAGCTGATTTCAGTACTGCAGTTGCTGCTCTGAAGTCACTGAAAAAAAAACTGTTGAAAGAAAACAAGAATGTTTTGATACATATGAGACAACAGGTGCTGGGAAATCAGGTACAACATCCTATGTACAGAGTCAGATACATCAACGCCAACCAAATGTTCATCTCAAGCCTTTAGACTATGCATGAGGAGCAGAAGCACACTTGTCATCATCACAAAAGTTTCATGCTGAGAATTTCCTGCCTGTCACTGACCAATCTGTGAGGTCTCTTGATCAATGACTGTCTGCCTATGATGAACTGTCTACAAATTTTGGATTTCTAGGCCATCTGAAAACATTAACAGCATATGAGATTGAACAAGCAGCAGGCATTGTGGCTGACAAGTACAAGAATGACTCAGATGGGTCTCCTGGTATTGAACTGATTCAATTTGCTGAATTTTCAAAGGTTTTTGAACAAGAAAAAAAATGACAAAATGGGACCACATCATTTTCTATATAAACATAACACAGAAAAACTTGTGAAGGACACCTTTCCCAATGCTGAAATAGTCCTTCATATTTACCTTGTGCTGATGGCAGCCAACTGTAGCAGTGAAAGATCATTCAGTAAAATGAAATTGATCAAGAACAGGCTACAAATAACAATGACACATAAAGGACTCAGTAACCTAGCAATAATGAGCACCGAATGTTACGTACTATGCGAATTGGATTTCAGCAACCTTGTTAAGGATTTTGCTGCACAAAAGGCCAGAAAAATCGCTGATTTATTGTGAATTCATTCTACCCTCCGTAAGCATGGCTCTCAATCCTGCTGATGGGATGGACCTTTTTGCTTATACTATTATGCCCAGGATAGTACTTAAGGTACTATACCGAGGTGTCCATCAGCAATGTTGTCTCAATGAAAGGCATGTGAGGCTATGTTACTGCTGATACAAACTAACATGTACTTGATCATTAAACATGTTATAAGTGTTATGATGTGGTCGTGTCATGTCATGTCATGATTTATATGTGCAAATGGATATCAGTAAAAGAAAACAGCATATATGCATATGATGTTTCCTAAAGCTTAACCAATGCGAATACTATTAGGTTTGCAATGGGCTTCCCCCACAGCTATCTTTAAGTTAACCCTCTCAAGCACGATAAGTTTCAGTAAGTTTTCTGGCGCACGACTTTTTTTTGCGAAGCCGCCTGGCCTGGCTGCCCGCACGCAGCAAATAACACGTATTCTCTCCTTATTTTCGCCACCCAAACATCAATATACTGCCATGAAACCTATGTCATCTTAGTTGTCGATGTTTGTTCTAGCCAATAAGCACCACAAAAAAACAGGAAAACACTAATAAAACAACAATAGGCAGCCGTGAATAAAATTTCGCTAAGTCAAGTTCACTTCCCAACGTCACCATTCGAGTGTTTTCCATCATACATGAAAATGTTATTAGAAGTTTTGATAGAGAATTTCATCAGCTTTCTAAAGAGACATATCCGGTGTTGATACAATTTGTAGTTTTCGAGAAAATAGCCAAAAACTGAAAGCCATTTTTGAAAAAAAATCAAGGAGCTCTAATATGGAAACTTTCTCGCAGATGTTATGTTTTTATTGCATAATATTATGCAGAATTTCACCAGCTTTCTAATGAGCACCTCTTGGTTTCCATATGCCTCATAGTTCTCAAGTAAATCGCCAAAAACGACTGGGAACTCACGTCCGTACGTCACTTTCGTGATGTGCGCGCAGCATATGCAATATTCCCGCCTACATAACAACGAATTCTTATCATAGATATTACATTGTTATGTCGTGTACATACGTAGAATTTACTGCTCTTTATCATGGTTCTTATAGGATATCGATACGTCCAATAGTTTTCGAGTAATTGGCCAACAAAGTGAGATTACTCCTCTAAGCGTTTTCGACTTTACCGAAAGTCTGTTCCCCCAACTTTTCCAACAGAAAATGCTCCCAGAGGCTTATATTCTGCAAATGAACATACGTAGAATTTACTACTCTTTATCACGGTTCTTATGGGAAATCGATACGTCCAATAGTTTTGGAGTAATTGGACGACAAACGTAGAATACTCTTCCCCACCTGCACGCGAGATAAAAAATACTCTTTCCCTACCTCACCCATGGCTACATATTTTCGCTCATTACGTTTTATTATTTTCTTTTTTTACTCAAAGTATATACGTAAAATATCATAAGGTTTTTGATAGTGCTGTCAGAAACTCGACATGACCACTAGTCTTTTTGCTAGGTTCTGACAAAGAAGCTGAACTTTCTTCCATCTCATATGTGTGTATGTAAAAAACATTATTTATTTGTGTAAAAAATATTGAACTATAGAAATAGGTCAATATACAGATAAAAAAAATACGGATAACTCACTTCCTCCAGAGGTGTTGAGATGCTGGCAGTAGCTTGAAGATGAGGAGTTATGTAGCGTGTGAGCGTGTGCGTGTGGGTGAGCGTGTGCATGTGGGTGAGTGTGTAGGTGTGGGTGAGTGTGTGTGCATGTGTGTGTGTGTCTGTGGCTGCGGCGTATTTTCTTCTCTCCTTGCGATACATTTACCTAAAACACATGCGATCCACACAGTAGATTTCTCCACGAACATTCGCTGCACGACATACGTATGTATAAGTGGCTGTGGCATATTTCTTGTCTCTGACACTTGCACTTTGTTTTAGCTAAGTCAGTGAATGCATGAAATATTTCTCTGTGAACACTCACTGCGACTCTAGTGTATTGGCACACACCACACTCCTTCACGAACACCCGCAGCATGTTTGACGTATATTTCACACAATTCCATACGCATTTTCACTATCAGAATCACAATAATTCCATCACTAAACACTTCTAATTCTTCCTTCCCAACTATAAAAACTGTCGTGATGCCTGCCCCATTCCACACTATGGTTCCATAATTTCACCAAGCCAGCCACAATATCTTTCACAAAATACACTTTAGGCATTGGCTTCAATATATACGTATTTGTAATCATGCCATGGGCCTTGGGGAGGGCGAGAGGCGAAACCCCGCAACAGTGAACACGCATATCGGCTCGTAAGCCTAACGCTTCATAACGGGACACAATTCCTTTTCGTGACATATATCTATGTTCCATCGACAATATCACATACAAATATGCTCATAAATATTGCGTTATCACACTGAGTCCATAGGGGCTTCGGCTCAGGAAGGAGGGGGAGAATTAGTAGGAGTTTAAAGGGACTGAAGACACAACGCAACCCACCGCCTGGCTGTTTGGAAGAGACTGAGGTATACTGCTACGTGCTAGGCCCAATGAGGCAGCTCAGTGTTGCCAATGCCTTGCCATTGGAAAGCGCTGTACTCGCTACAATACGTCAAAATTTGACGCGATTTTGCCAGAAACTTAATTTTTGGCTAATTTTTTTGTGCTTAGGAACGCGATTCGAGTGACTGAACAAATTGAGAAAATCCACATGACACGTGAATCACGTGACTGTGCCTGAGAGGGTTAAAAAAAAAATAATAATAACAGAACCCATACAAATACACGTGTTGTTTCATCTCGGTATTCACAAAAATATGGGCGTTAGAATGGGACATATACACACACACACACACATAGGTTACTGTTTTATAAACATATTGGCTGTTGGTTTGGTAGCCAAGCCAAGGTAGTTTTGCTAGTAATTTAAAAAAAAATTTTGAGGAGGGGACCCCACACAAAGAGCCTGCCCAGGGCCCCCACAGACTTTAAACCGGAACTGGCTCTCACCCACCTTCTCCGGCTGGTAGTGAACGACTTAAGGATGTGCTGGGCCTTCTTTCGGTGTCTCCTCAAGTATTTCTGTTTCCTTCGCGCTCGCTTGGCAATCCGCAACTTGGCTCGTTTTTTGGCTATGAGGTGCATTATCCAGTCACTCCCTCCAGTCACCTGGAGAAAGACAAACTCAAGTTAGTTCACTGGTTCCTTTGGAAATACAGTGATACACTTTTTTATCAATAATGGTATTGGCTGAATGATGATGCAATGAAATAACCAGAATACTGGAAGTGCAAATACAGAACATTACCATAAACTACATACGATGGTGTTCCTTTACTTACATATTTTTCTCTGACCATCAGCAGGTGTAACGTTAGGTAACATTTCTGTATTACACATGAGCATATCAGTACCTAAATTACAACCTGCTGCCCAGTATGGTATCTCATAACCTAGGTAAAATTGCTTGACAGTGGCAAAAATAAAATAAAACAGACTTCCTCAAACTGAATGGATCATGGGAATTATTTCTACCCATTTCAGCCTCAAGGTGGTCTCTCCTAAACTGAAAGAAACATTCATTCATTCATCATCTAATCTTGTGTTGCCACATGAGGAGCATAGGAGTCCAGGGCTAGGCAAGTTGGTCCTGACATTTAAGGTGAGAGTGATCAGCCTCACTCATCCCTCAGTGACATTACGTGAACAATAAACCCCAACCACTTCTTGGATATAAACGTTCTCAGGCTCAATCTGACTGGAGCGCCTTAATTACCCGCAAGACCACCAGGCACCATAATTTAGTTATCTGGTTGCCACAGCATAGTAAATGGTTTCCTGGTGTATAAGAAAGTATTAGTATAAAAAAAAAAAAAAAAAAAAAAAAAAAAAGGAGCCAAGGGAAGCCACAGGAGACCACCCACATTCCAGGCAATGCTTTACACAACACTCCTCAAACTGAGAAATTTATAATTATGATATACATCATGCACAGGAGAACAGAATATGTCAGGATATTAAGTACCCTTTGAGAATTAATCAGCTGAAGGAACCATGACACATCTGAAAGGTTAGTTTACTGAATAACAACAATGAACTGTACAAGACAGTTCCGTATTCTACTTACTGCAATACTGCACAATTAAAACAATATACTATACCATATTTCAAAACTCCATATTAATAACTTCTTTACCTACTTTCAGGATCATATGCATCTCACTGTCATACAATACCCTGTATTGGGATATTATGATGATAAGACTGGCAGCAAGTCACAATAATGATGCTGACATCACTGACTATGATTATAATGATGAAATAAGCAAAAATAATTCCCATGAGTTAACTAATATGTGGCATATTTCACTTAGGTAGAAGCCTATGACATTGTCCCTACCAATGAGAGTTGACTAAAAGAGGGTCTAATGAAGATCTGTTCATTTCAAGACTTCCGGAGATATTGTGTTTAAAATATACAGTATGTAATTAGACAGGTGCTGCAAACCCACTGTAATGAGGAAAAGTACAGGTAGAGAGTTTAAAAGAGCAATAGGAGTGACACAGGAAAGAATGAAAGAAAGAAAGAAAAAGAGAGAGAGAGAGAGAGAGAGAGAGATGGGGAGGGGGGGGGGGAAGGAAATGAGAGGTGGGTAGGTGTCTAGGCAAAATGCCTCTGATCCATCTTTTTTCCTTAAAAGTTGAATGTGCCGAGCTGCTACACATGAAAGTGAATAAAGCCTCTTTACACTGTCAGCAACTGAGCAGGTTTAAAGAAAGCAGAGTCAGTTCAGCACATCACATTTCTATGAGGCTGCATATTTCACACGAGTAGTAACATGATAGATTAGTCTTTTTCTTTCTTTCTTTCTTCTTCTTTTTTTTTTTTTAATCCCTTTCTTATTTTAGTTCTGGATTCTGCTCTCCCCAACTTAACCCTCAACAAGCTGCAGACTTCACATGAGGCACAAGGAAGGTGTGCACAGACTATGCTACAAGCCTCATATGTGGTACAATTTATATTGGTTATATAACGACTCAAAGGACACAAAGTACCTTACAAATAATCAGTCCAGCAGGGGTTAATGGTAGAAATAATAAAAATATAAATAATAATAATAATAATAGTAATGATAATAATAATAATCCATCCATCCATCCATCCATCATCCAATTCTACGTTGCCCCATGAGAAGTGTAGAGGCCCGGGGCTAGGGAATTTGGTCCTGACATTTAAGATGAGAGTGACCAGCCTCACTCATCTCTGAGTGGCATTACATTAGCAATAACCCCAACCACCCCTTGGATATAAACCTTCACCGGCTCAATACGATTGGAGCACTGCAATTACCCACTAAACCACCAGGCACCAGTAATAATAATAATTATTATTAATAATAATGATCATCATCATCATCATCGTCGTCGTCGTCGTCGTCCAGACCTCTTTTCCCACCCTAGGGCAGGGTGAGAAGTAGCAACGTCCAGACAGCCCAAGTTTGCCCAATCCAATGGGCCACTCCTCTATTCACTCATCAATCAAGTCCCACGAATCCTAGTTCTGTCTGACATGCCAAAAACTTTCATCACATTCTGTAGCTTCACATAAACGTATCCATTAGAGTCAATCCGAACACTGTCACGTCAAAAAGGGATGCCAAACTCCTGATCATGCACTTCTTCTCACAACATTCATCCAGTCAGCTTGATCTCTTGTCAGTCCCCTAGCCCCACCGACTTCCATACCTCTTGTCCTCACACGCTCATCCACCCTATCTCTCCACCTTCTCCCTGGCCTACCTCGCCTCCTCCCTCCTTCAAATTTGCTGAGTTATACCTTTTTCACCACTCTATTGTTATCCATTCTCTCCACATGACCATACCATCTCAGTACACTCTCTTCAATTCTGGTGTCCACCAACTTCCTCACTCCACATCTTTCATGAATCACATTACAGTATTTCGTATCCTATCCACTCTCTGTACTCCACATACATTCCTCAGCAGTCTCATCTCCACTGCTCTTACTCTTGACTTTTCATTTTCATGCCACACCATAGTCTCATATCCATATGTTAAAGTTGGCACTAACACTCCTTCATGTAAGCCTCACGCAGCTGCAACACTCAAGCCTTTGTTTCTTATCAAGGCCTTCATAGCACCAGCTACCTTCCTTCCTACTTTCAACTTCTTTTGCACATTTTCCTCTTTTCCATCACTGTACCCAGGTATTTGAACTCTCTCACCAATTCCAGTCTCTCTCCATTCACATCACACTGAGAGTCACTTTCTCATTTACCATCACTTTACTCTTTTCTACATTTACTCCCAGCGCATGTTGCTCAAGACAACAGCAAAACTCTGCACTAATCTGTCAAGCTCTTGTCCAGTTTTGCAAGCAGCACTTCATCATCAGCATACAACAAATTTGAGGTTTTCCATCAATCACCATTCACTACCAACGCCATCCCTCTCTCCATTACTCGTGTTTGTACTTCTCTATCACCACATCCATATATGTATATGGAACAACCACGGGCACCTCACATGACTTTGTCACATGCCCACACTGATCGTGAACCATTCACTTAGATGCCCATTAACCCTTACAAATGCCTCATTACCATCATAAAATCTTTTGACGGCACCTAGCAGCTTATTATCTACACCGTACGCGCACAAAACCTCCCACAATCCTTCTCTGTCTACTTTGTCGTATGCTTTTTCCAGATCCACAAATGCTATAAATACCTTATAGTCCTTCTCATAAGCCTTCTCCACGATCTGTCTCACTTCAAATATTTAATCCACACATCTTCTGCCACTCTTAAAGTCACCCTGTTCATCACTCACTATGACTTCTGATATCTTTCTCACTTTCTCTATAATAATTCTTCCATAGTCCTTCCCCTACAACACTCAATAAACTTATCCCACAACAATTCTTGCACTCACTTCACTCACCTTTATTTCTGTACAGGGGTAAAATCACAGCCTTTTTACACTCTGCTGGCACAGTTTCACTCATCCATGCCTTCTTACATATCTCCAATATGCACTTCATTCCACTCTCTCCACTACACTTAATTATTCCTGCATACACCTCATCAACCACAACTGCTTTCTCATTTTTCAGCAGCTTCACAGCGTTCTTCACCTGTGTGAGTGTCATGTTTTTTATCACTGCATTCCTCCGCACATCCCCAAAACCAATCATGTTTACAGCCATTCTGCTCTCTCTGTTCTCATTCATGAGGCTTTTATAATATTTATTTCATATGTTCCTCATTTCAAGCCCATGGGTTAATAATCTACCACTTACAGCCTTCACTTTCACATTTCTTTCCACTGTCACTTCTACATTTCTGTACATCTTTCCAGAATAAATTCCAATTTTCAGAGTAGTTTGCATTCATTTCTCTTCCTAGATCATCATTTATTTCCTTCTTTTTCCTCTTCACTAGTATCTTTATGTGCTTCTTGCTCTCAGTGCATTCAGTTCTTGTTTCAATTGAACCCCTGTTCTGTAACCACTCTAGCCACTTCCTCCTCTTTTCCTCCACTGCTCTCTTAACCTTTTCATTTCACCATGCCATACCTTTCTTCTTTGTTGTTACTCTTGCCACACCACTCACCACATTCCTAACTAAGAATCCCTATATGCATTCCACAGGCTGTCCAGATCCACTTCATCCCAATTCACTGACTCTAACTCCTCCTCTACTTTGGTTCTGTAATCATGTGCCATTTCTTTGATCCTCAGCTTCTCAACTTCCAGTCTTTCTCCCTGACTGTTCCTCTCTCTCCTGGTCCACCTCTTTCCTCTCAGCTTGATCTTGCATACCACAATCATATGATCTGACAGACATCCACAATGTCCTCTCACAGCCCTCGTAGCAGCAACCATTACCATCATCAACCTCTCTACAAGCATGTAATCAATCAGGCTTCTTTTAACATGATCCCCGTTCCCTCTGTACCATATATATTTATGTGCATCTTTATGTTTGAAATACGAGTTACAAATGCACAACCTCCTCTCCTGACACATATCCTTTCGTAACTTCCTATTATCATTTTCTCCTGGTACTCCATAACAACCCATTATGATATCATCCGGACCAGTGACTACTCTTCCATTCATATCCCCCATTACAATCACTTTATAGCTCCTGGGCATTTCTCCCACTACTTCACCCAGCTCATCCCAAAACCTGTCTTTCTCTCTCTCACTCCTGTCCTCACACGGTGCATACGCTACAATCACCGCCTCTTTCACCTTCTCAAACTTGAACTTGACATACATGCATACGCCTCGAGCTGACACAATAATAATAACAATAATTTCATTCATTCATCATACAATCCTACGTTGTCCCATGAGGAGCGTAGAAGCCCCGGGGCTAGGCTAGTTGGTCCTGACATTTAAAATGAGAATGATGAGCCTCACTCATCCCTCAGTGGCATTTCGTGAGCAATAAACCCCAACTGCCCTTTGGATATAAACCTTCACCAGCTCAATCCAACTGGAGCGCTGTAATTACCCACTACACCACCAGGCGCCAAAATTTGGTTATATGGTTACCACCCAGCACAGTAAATTATTTCCTGGTGTACAGGCAACCACTTGGCTAGTCACTCAATGCAGAGTCAACTACAGGCAGAATAAAAGGGAAAGAATGACGGAAAGAAAGACAGAAGAGGGAGTGTAAAGCCACATGTAGGCAGAAGGCCAAGGAAAGAATGAAGGAAAGAAAGACAGAGTAGGATGGAAGGAAAGAAGGATGGAGGAGAGGAAAGGGCAGACACTCAAGAGCAGCATTACATTGAGTGTGTGGATGGTAAGCACCCCTACCAACCACATAACAATTATAATATTAATAATGATCATGAAATATTAATAACTTACCTTATCCCCATCATCATCATCATCATCATTCTCATCTTGGTATTGAGGTGTGTGTGTACGTGCATGTGAGTCTCTCCGCGTAGATGGGCTGCTGCTGGAACCCCCTCCACCCACTGGCCTTTCCTCAGAGCTGTCCCGCCCTCTCCTGCCCCCACCACCACCCGCATCTGTTGAGATGAAATAGTGCTGTCAGATATAAGGAAACGATTTAGTATAAAATGAATGGTCTGATTTAGGCAAACAATTTACTAACCTACACCATTCTTCAGTGGGAAACTGTAGTGGTTCTGTGGACAATGTACTCATCTTTTACTGTGTATGTCCCAAGTCTAGAGACTGAGCTCAACAAGGCAGACATTTAATCTTGGTGCTGACTGTATGTCTTTTCACATGCTTATACAAGTATACATTCACACCTTGGCAGCTTACTGATGATATGACATGCAGACACACACATACCCTGTACAGTGCCCATAAAATAAACCATCATTCAGACAAACAAACTGAGGGGACAGGGCAGTGCACTGAAACCAACTGTTCATTAGTGGCTGAAATAGCCTAAATAATAATGCATAAGCAATACCATGCACAATGCACACTGTCTATGAAAACATTTATGAATCATTAGAAAATATAGTACTGTACACTGTATATGAACTTCAGTACAATGACTGTGAACAGAAAATAAGAAAACACAAAGGACACCTGGCACATGGAGTGGGTTGCCTTCAACTGCTAGTCAAGTCATTGTCTCAGTGGGGGGGGAGGGAGCTATGAACATATCGGTAATGGTAAGATAAGGGAGTCCATTAGAGTGAGGGTTTACCGTACAACACTCACTTTCAATGTTTTCACTTCCTACAGACACCACGACTTTGCCAGTATGAGAAAGGGATATGTCTGGATACCATTCCCTCCGAGAAGAAGGTTTGGTCCTGTTGGCCCTAAGATGGGCTGATACAGATGCAGAGATGTTAATGATAATGATAATGATGATGATGATGATGATGATAATGATGATGATGATGATGGAAACAGTTAGTCCCATATTATCACAGAAAAGCTGTTGGACCCTGAGGCTAGGCTTCTTAATCCGTTAACTGCTCATGGCGGTTTTTTGGAGGTGTCCGTGGTGGGCGCACATGGGGTAAAAGTGAAATTTCCCAAAGGTCAAATTTTGTGTTAGGAATTGAGAGAGCACATGCCAAAGTATATAGTAATGAAATATTAGCTCAATATTTACCTTGGTAAAGCCATGGATGAACATCAAAGTGTCTGATTCCCTATTGGAATGTATGGTTTTCGTTTTCTTTTTCGGTTTCAGTTTCTGTTTTGAAGGCTCACACATGCTTGCATGGGTTGGCCTTGGTCACCGTGGCACTATATTCAAAATTCACCTGCGCAGCCAGGGCTGTTTTGAGCAGTCACACTCGGAACAGCCCAGGCTGTATAGAGCAGTTAACGGGTTAAGTCCAGTACATTACTGAGTACATAATCATCCAAATCCCTTTTGTGGACATACATGACTAAAAACCTCTAATAAGCTAAACTACTAACTTAGGTAATGATAACAGCCAATCTCATATTAATGTCAGTAAAGTGTTTGGGTACAAAGTCAGGGTACTGTACTCCACAACAATTACAGGTAGGTGACCTGCCTATGGCCCCAGTGGCATTAATGAGAACATAAAGGAGGAAGAGAATATCAGAAATCAACCAGAACTGAACTGGTAATTCTATTACCCAAATCAACAGTACCAAAATTAATTGGATTTTTGCTGCCCAGTTCCAGCCCTACAGCCATGACCCTCATGCTACAAAGTTTACACTGAGATGATGGATACTGTACAGGAATACCCCGGTTTAACGATGCAATTGGTTAAGTAAAAACCCACCATTAGGCGGGGTATCGTATCTAGCGGTAGATTTAACATGTAAAATACAGGGATGTGTTTTTGAGCCTTGGGTTTTCCCCCAACCAAGTCCTAAACCCACCCATATGAGTCCAAAAACAAGTTTAGAGTCAATCTAAATGGACTAACAGCCGTAAAAGAAGCTAACCTAAGTCAAACATCTGTAAAAAACTCACTAAAACCAACAAATAAAATCTGAAAATCATCAAATGTAAGTCTAGAAAATAATCAAGCTTAATTAACTGTACCCCAAAATGACAATGATCACCCCACCTATGGCTAAAACACATTACTCTAAGTCTAAAAACAATTTATAAATAAACCTAAACACACAATTTTAGTCTAAAGTATAATCAAAATCAGAAAAAAAAAAATAAAAACCCAATGTTTAACTGGGGTTTGGCTATCGTTAGGTGGGGTATGGTGGTACAGTATTTCTACCCCCATCGTTACGCCAGGGTATCACACCTAGAGGTATCGTACAATGAGGGATACCTGTACTCCAGAACAATTGCAAGTAGGTGACCTGCCTATGGTCCCCATGGGATTAATGAGAACATAAGAGAGGAAGAGAATATAAGAATTTATCATAAATGAATTAGAAAAGAATTCTGGTAACTCTATCACCCAAATCAACAGTACCAAAATTAACTGGATTTTTACTGCCCAATTCCAGCCCTACAGCCATGGCCCTCATGCTACAAAGTTTACACTGCGATGACCCTCAAAGATGTCAACATGAAGCCCCACCAGACCCATATTTATGATGTCTTTCCATGTCATCGGTTGAAAATAATTATGCAAACCAGATTGAATACCAATCCCAAACAGAGTTGGTAAGGTACAATGGATCCTCAGGAAGTCTCTTGGCATGTATATATCTACGATTCACCCAAGACCGAAAGGAAGACTCAAATTCCAAGTCATGCCTCTCAGTCTGATCACTGTCCTCAGGGTCTTCACACAGTTCATCAAAACTGCAACTAGATTCCTAGTTTTGAACAGAGTACACTTAAAATTTGCCTAGATGATGATTACCAACCATTCTTATTTTGCTTACTTTCTCAGTGCCCACTGAACAATCTTCACACCCTATCAAAAACCTCCTACACATCCACAAAAATAAGCAGAGGTCACTCTCAACTTACTGAAATTTCCTTCTATGAAAAGGAAGAAGGAAAATAAGAAAAAACAAAAACTGTACAGTCTAACGGTAGCATTATACTTACGAACTTCTGCAATTTTTAACCACTACAAAAAGTTATGTCATTCCTAAGCTGAACAAAATCATCTGGAAGTTAGGAAAATCCATCCATCATCCAAGCATTTACTGCTCCATCAGTGCTAGGATACTCAGTCCCGATATTTAAGGTGAGAATCGTTTCGTTTATAAAGGCTCCAGCATGCTTGCATGCGTCAATCTTGGTCACCTAATGGAGGCTCTCCATACTGCTCGATCTCTGGCAGCCTCCTTATTGAGCTCAATCTCAGGCAGCCTCCTTATTCAGATCAATCCCTGGCAGCCTCCCTATTCCTGTTGCTTGCCTCTGAGCAACACCATGTCAGCCATAAGCCCTAGTCACCCCACAAATTAAATTTTTTGGGGGCCACATCCAGTTGGAGTGCCTTAGCTCACCAGATCTACCAGGCATCAGTTTCTTGGTTACATGTTAACTACTACTAAACAGAATATAAAATGTGGAGCAAAAGAAAATCTAATAGGGATAAAGTATTCACCCCTTCAGCAGAAAAAGTTTCTCCTTAGCTAACTGCCTGAAGTTAGTAATCATCACAATAATAATAATAATCAACATCATCATCATCATCATCATCATCCGGACCTCCTTTCCCACCCTAGGCAGGGTGAGGAGTAGAAACGTCCAGACACCCCAAATTTGCCCAAACCAATGGCCCACGCTTCCATTCACTCATCATTCAAGCCCCCAGAATCCTGGCTATCGGATACGCCAAAAACATTCACCATGTTCTGTAGCTTCACATAAACGTATCCAATTGAGTCAATCTGGATGCTGCCACATTAAAAAAGGGGTGCCAAGTCCCTGATCACGCACTTCTCACTACCTTCATCCAGCTAGCTCGATCTCTTGTCAGTCACCTAGCTTCACCGACTTCCATACCTCTCTTCCTTACACACTCATCCACCATATCTTTCCACCTTCTCCTTGGCCTACCTCGTCTCCTCCCTCCTTCAAATTCGCTCAGGTATACCTTTTTCACCACTCTATTGTTATCCATTCTCTCCACATGACCATACCATCTCAGTACACTCTATTCGATTCTGGTGTCCACCAACTTCCTCACTCCACATCTTTCATGAATCACATTATTTCGTATCCTATCCACCCTCTGTACTCCACATACATTCCTCAACAGTCTCATCTCCACTGCTCTTACTCTTGACTTTTCATTTTCATGCCACACCATAGTCTCACATCCACATGTTAAAGCTGGCACTAACACTCCTTCGTGCAAGCCTCGTGCAACTGCAACACTCAAACCTCTGTTTCTTATCAAGGCCTTCATTGCACCAGCTACCTTTCTTCCTTGTGTCACTCTACTTTCAACTTTTTTTGCACATTTTCCTCTCTTTTCTATCACTGTGCCCAGGTACTCGAACTCTCTCACCAATTCCAGTCTCTCTCCATTCATTATAATTTTGCACTGGGAGTCACCTCCTCTCTCAATAACCATCACCTTACTCTTTTCTATATTTACTCCAAGGCACGATGCTCACAGACATCAGCAAAACTCTGCACTAGCCTACCAAGTTCTTGTCCGGTATTTGCAAGCAGTACTGTATCATCAACATACAACAAATTTGATACTACTAATAATAATAATCATAATCATCATCATATTTAAAAGGTTAACAACAGCTGTGACATCATACCATCATCTGAATCATTATCATCAGACTGTGATGTGGTGGGGATTGAGAGTGAGGACTGTGTGGTAGTGGTGGTATCATCATCATCAGGACCAGAAAGGGGTTGCTGGGTGTCATCAGAGAGGTCAGTGTTGGACGTCCAGCCCTCCACCTCACGCTGAACCAGGGAATCGAAGAACGCCATCATCCTGGGGTCCTCATCAGTGCTGCCATGGCTGTAGTCGTGGTTTACATCCTGATGGGATGGTCAGTGACTTAAAAAAAAGTAACTGATGATTTCTTGGGAAACAGGAAACCATTTGGCTGGGTAGTAAGTGCAGAGTCGCCAAAAGGTGTCATTACTTCAAGTGGGTGGGTGGTGAGGCTTCCACCTACCACAAAGGTATCTATGATACCCCATTTGCTAAGGTGTTGGCTCAGCCAAAATAAATAAACAAATACAGTAACTCAGAATACAATCATCATAACGTGTGTCACAAAAATGCAATGCACAGCTGATATCTAGTCTGTCTCTCTACCTACTTACCAATCTACCTAACTAGCCAGATACTTAAGCTTGAGTTATTTCAGGGTGTTGGGATGGGTGTAAATGGTGTTAATGATGGTATGACAGTGCTGCTGTATGGTGTTGACCCTGGACATAGCCCTACTACCTGTCCACTCTCCAGCACCAGGCCGATGTATTCCTCATGGGTGTAGACTCGACGTGTCATGGCCCCGCCTCGGCACCCCCGCCCCAGGCCACCCCGGAACCCTGGCAGCGACACCCCACTCCACAACTGCGAGAGAGATTGCGAAAAAGGGACTGAATCAGTAGCGAAGATAAAAACACCTCTCTCTGCAGAGGGGAGTAGACACGGAATGAACACGGGCACAAACTACTCTAGAGTCATCATGGAGAGAGGAACAGGAACACCACTCCACAGCCACAAGGGAGAGAATGCAGAATGGGAAGTGACCACAAAATAATCCACTCCACAACTGGGAGAGAGAGAGAGAGAGAGGAGCCAATAGGTGTGTTCTGTCTGGTATTACTGTGTGTGCAGGGGGGGGGGGGGGTTGTACAATGGTGTGTGTTTGGGTAAGCTGCATGAGGTGGTGATTTAGATGTGTCCAGAAGTTTAGATGTGTGTGTGTGTGTGTGTGTGTGTGTGTGTGTGTGTGTGTGTGTGTAAAGTGTATTGTGGTGTGTTTAATGTGTATGAAGGGTGAAATGTATTGTGGTGTGTTAATTGTGTCTGAAAGGTGAAATATATTGTGCTGTGTTTGCGTGTGTGAAGGGTGATGTGTATTGTGATGTGTTAAATGTGTGTGAGAGGTGAAATGTATTGTGGTGTGTTTAGCGTGTGTGAAGGGTGAAATGTACTGTGGTGTGTTTAGTTGTAGTAGTAGTAGTTGTTCCCTAGGCAGTCTGGCCGAACAGCCCCGAGTCCCTTAGGAAGGCCATGGCCGAGACCGGGCTTTCCCACAGAGCTCTCAAAGAGTGTATGTTGTGTTGTTGGCGTAGGTGATTGTGTGCAATGCAGTCTTCCATAATGTGCTTAATAGTATGGGGTGCTGTGTTGCCTCCTGGACAGGCAACAGCGACGGAGTCATCCAGCCTCTTCTGGTAGCTTAAGAGAGCTGGATGGTGCCCACATCTCAGCCTGGCCAGGTGGACCCTGTCCTCACGAGAAAGATAGGATTCAGAAAGGTGGATGTCAGGAGGCCGTGCATGCAGCTGTGTGTTGTCTTTAAGTGACTGTATGAAGTGGCGAGTGATCTGAGTGTGGGTATGCTTCTGGAAGCTGGTCTGAGGTGGGCGAGGGGGGAGAGATGACAGTATTTGTGTACGGTATCGTGTGCTGGGTGATGTTTTGATGTTCCTTGGTGTGGGTGGATGTGCTGCCATGTACTGTAGTGGATGTTGTGGGTTTGTGGAGGGTGCAGCAAGAAACTGGGTGCCTCTCATGTCTAGGTGATCCTTGACTTTGAGGACTTTGGTTTCTTGATATAGGTGGTGTGTGGGTGTAGTAGTTGTGCAGCCTGTGATGATTTTTAGGGCCTTGTTCTGTATGATCTGTAGAGTGTTGTGGTGTGTTTTGGTGAGGTTAGAAGCCCAGGCAGGGCTTGCATAATTCATCACTGAACGTATGTACTGTTTGTCTACTGTGGTGGTGGTTTCTTTGTTGTGTCTGAATGTTGTATGGGCAAGTGACCTCAAGGCACTGAGTCTTGGTGTTATTTTATTTTTAATGTTTGTGATGTGTTGTTTAAACGACATTGATGTATTGTATGTTACACCAAGGATTTTGTGTGTGTGTGTGTGTGGTAGGGGAGTGTTGTCTATGGTGAGGTGTGGTATGTGACTGTGTTCTGCTGTCCAGTTTGTGAGAAAGAGTCACTGTAGATTTGGCTGGGGCTATCTTGAGCCTGTGTGGTGAACCATTCATGTAGTGTGTTGAGGTAAGGTTGAATGATGTGTGCAGCTGTGTTTGCGTTTTGGTGCGTACATGTAAGTGTTATATCATCTGCATAGGAAGCTCTGTGTATCTGTGGTATGTGGGGTGTGGGTACGTCGTGCATGTATAGGTTAAAGAGTGTAGGGGACAAAACAGATCATTGGGGAATGCCGTTTGTGAAGTTTCTGATGTTAGAAGACTGACCGGCAAATGTTACATGTGCACATCTGCCTGCTAAGTAGTTTGCCAGCCATCTTTTTGTGTTATTGTGCATGTTTGTGTTGAGTATTTTGTTTGTGAGGTTGTGGCAGGGGATGGCATCAAAAGCTTTGCTAATGTCTAGTGTGATTAGGATTGTTCTGTGTGGTGGCCTAGCTGAATTCATGCCATCGAAAACTCTCTGTGTAAGGTCTGTAAGAAGGGTGTTTGTGGAGTGTAGTAGCCTAAAGCCATGTTGTGACTGGGCTAGGGGAATGTGAGGTGTGACTAGTTGTAGTACCAGTCGTTCAGTGACTTTAGAGGGGGTGCAGAGGAGTGTGATGGGGCGGTGTGAGGAGGGTAACGTGGGGTCTTTGTTGGGTTTAGGGATAGTGATGATATTGCCATGCTTCCAGATGTTGGGTATTATGTTGTGTAAGTAGCTGTTGTTTGATATGTTGGTGAGTGCTTGTATGCTTTGTGGTCCTAGGTGTTTAAGGTGAATGTTGCTTATGTTGTCTGGTCCACAGGCAGATGAGTGCTTGAGGTTGTTAATGATGTACTTCGTCTGGTTGTAAGTGAAAGGTGCGTAGTCTGGGTCTGTGGGGAACTGTCTCTTACGTCGGATGATACATCGGTCTTCGGGATGGGGGTTTAGATGGCTGACTTGTGAAAAGTGATTGATGAAAGTGTTTGCTTGTTGTTTGTTTGAGGGTATGGTGTCTGTTGTTGTGATGGCGGCGTGTGATTGTGTGGTGTTGCTGTTGGAAAGTGTGATGCTGTTTAGTGTTTTGTAGAGTTTGCTGATGTTTGTTTTGTGGTCAAGTGTTTGGAGATAATTTTTCCAGTTTAGTGTTTGCTGTTCTGATATTTTATTGTTTATCTGAGTGTTGAGTTCTTGTATTTGTTGTACGGTGTCTTATGTATGGGGTGTTGGGGAGTGTCGCAGTGTGTCCCGTTGTCTGATGAGGCCTTGAATTTCTGGTGTGAAGTTGGGGTTGTCTCTCTTTCTGTTGCCTCTAGGGATGTGTCTTTTGTCTGTGTTTTGTATAATTGTATTGAAAGTGTGCACAGCGGTGTTGATGTTTGTGATGGGTGTACTGTTTAGTGTTTCGAAATGTTGTTCTGTTTCAGTTACAAAGGCCTCCCAGTTGGCTCTCTTATAATTAGTGTATGTGTGTTTGTGGCCAGCTGGGGTGATTCTGGTTTTGGCAGTGATGATGATTGGAAGGTGATCAGAACCTAGGGTTTTGACCACTCTCCATGATGTAGTGGGGGCGAGGTTTGGGGAGCAGAAGGTGATGTCTGGAGATGATGGGAGGAAGAGGGCTTGGTGTGGGATATGGGTATGTTGGTCTAGACTGTTTAGTATGAAAAGGTGGTCTGCCTGGGATTGTAGTACCAGCCCTCTGTCTGTGTCAGGGTTGTTGACATGCCAGGCCAATGACTTGGCGTTGAAATCGCCACCCAGGATGATGTTGGGTATGTTAGTGACGTGGTGTATCTGTGGATAGTAATTGTGTGGTACTGTGGGGGATGATTGGGGGGGAATGTATGTGTTAGCGATTGTTATGTGCGATTTGTTGCCAGTGCGTATTTTAATTGATTGTATTTCTGTTGTGGTGTCACATGGGGGAAGGGACTTTGTGTGTGCACTGGTACCTGCAAAGTTGATGGATTTGTGTACCAGGGTGATGAGTCCACCGCCGCCGCCGCCGCCGTCGGCCTGGTCTTGTCGAATGGTGGTGAAGTTATGAAATGTCGGTGTTTTCTGTGCTCTGTGTAGTTTTGTTTCTTGTAAAATGGCAGTGTGTATGTTCTGTTGTTTGATGAATTGTGTGAGTTCATGGTTTTTGGTGTTTATGCCATCTATGTTTAACTGAAGGATGTTTATGTTGTGTGTGCGATGTGTGTTGGCTGCTGCAGCACGGGGGGGAGGTGGTGTGCATGGAGGGGAAGGGGTAGGAGGAGGTTGTGATGGAGGTAAGGGTTGAGGTGGATTAGGATGGGTTGGAATGGGAGGAGCTGGGGGACTGGATGGTGTGGGAAGGGTCAGTGGGTTTGGCTGTGGAGGTGTGAAGGAAGTAGGAGTAGGATTGGAAGGGGGGTTGATGGGTGGGGGGAAGGAGCATAAGGAGCAGGTCCAGGTGTTTGTGTAATGTTTTCTGGATGCAAGTGTTGTGCAGGTGTAATGGGTCCAGTTCTTGCAGGAATTGCACTGAACTGAACCCTTTGTCTGTCAGCTCGACGTGATAGGTTTTGAGCATGTTGGACATATGTATTTGTTGGTGGGTCCTAGATTGCTCTCAATGTCCCCGGCTAGAAGTCGTCGTCGAGAAATGACAGCCGGGGAGTCATTTCTCAGTGTTGTAAAAACGGTGTTGTTGTGTGTGTTGTGTTGGGAGATGTGGTACTTGCCCGGGCGACCGAAGCCACTCCCAGGTACTCGAGCCCCGTGAGGGGCCAGGGGGGTTTGCGGTGGTTTGGCCCCCATGCTGTCCTCCTCTTCTCTTCAACAGCCTCTGGGGGGGCAGACCCACGACGAAGACACCACCGCTCCAGGTCTAGTGTGTTTAGTGTGTGTGAAGGGTGAAATGTACTTTGGTGTGTTTAGTGTGTGTGAAGCATAAAATGTATTGTGGTGTGTTTAGTGTATGCTGGTAGTTAAATGTATTGTAATAATGTATTTAGTGTGCATGTGGGGTAAAATGTTTTATGTTTCTGATGTGCGGTGCACAGGATACTGAAATATATGATGAGTGCTAGGTGGTGCTTTTATGTGTCAGATGGAACCAATATGCTTTTTTAAAGTCAGATTGAACCAGTATGCTTTTTTATGTCAAATGGAACCAGTACTGACACTGTGCAGTTGCCTGATCTCTTGAGTTTTGCTTAATGTGACCTAAGATTTGCAGCTGGGGCAACATAATAATTTGCTCTCAATACACTGGATACACACATGTTTCTGCAAGCTAGTAGGAGACATGAGAATCATGAAGGTGAGATAAAAACAACTCTGAAAGATGAAATTGGTTAAATGTTTATGAAAGTAAGTGAGAGAGAGAGAGAGAGAGAGAGAGAGAGAGAGAGAGAGAGGATATGGAGGATAAAGGGGGAGGAGGACATCTCTAAATACATCTAGCCACACATAAATATAAAAAAGCACTTATATTATCATTTTTGCATATTCTGATCAAATGCTAAAATCCCTAAATTATCATTGTGAATCATTTTCATCCTCATCATCATCATCCCAACCTGTATTCTTAGAAACAAGGAAAGAGAAAGCACCTAGTGAAATGGGCCACAAAATCATTCATAATATCATTCAAGCCTACAGAATCCTAGCTCCAGCTTAAAACCATAAATATATATATTTTTTCAGATATGCTTCACATATACCTGTCAGTCATTTCCCTGACCACAAAGCAAAATTTGTGTGTTATACCCTTGCTATGTGCTTCACCATACACACCTCATCTGTCTAATTTGAACCCTTGTCAATTCCTTTGCTTCACTGATTTACACATTTAACTGTCTCACTCATGCATTTATCATACTGATTCACCTTCCTGTTGGATTACCATATCACCTGCCACCTTCAGACTCACTCATATATATATCTGTTTCACCAACCTATGACCATAACACTTATGCACGCTATCTTCTGCCTTACTATCAACAGGCATCCACATCGCACAACTTCACAAATCACTTTGTTTCTTGTCCTATCCATTTTATACATATCACATGTGGAGAGGATGGAGGGTAAAAGACTGACGAAGAGAGTGTATGTGAGTGAGGTGGAGGGGGGAAGAGGGAGGGGGGAAGAGGGAGGGGGAGGCCGAGGATGAGATGGAGGGATAGGGTGGAGAGGTATATGAGAGAGGGGGGTGTGAGTTGGGAGCAGGGCAGTGAAATGGCAGGGGACAGGGCGACTTGGAGGCGATTTGTTTGTGGCCACCCCAAACGGGATTGAGGCGTCTGGCAATAGATAGATAGATAGACATATTCTTCAACACTCTCATTTCCCCTGCTCTTACTCCTAACTTTTTCATGATCATTCCATACCAAAGTCTCACACCCATACATTAATGGGTCATTGGAGCCACCATGCTCCGTCCTCTATTTCGTAACCAGGCCATCACAGCACCTGCAGCACACTTTTTTACTTTCAATATACAATATTCCCTTCTCTCATCAGAACTCCTTTCTTGCACCCATCTCAACTACTTATTATCACAAAAAAAAAAAAAAAAAAAAAAAATCTTTAACCCTTTCAGGTCTCCTGGCCACTATAGTGGCTTTCTCGGTAGGGGTCTCCTAGCCACTCTCGTGGCAGCATATTTAGGCATGAATGAAAACTGTTGCGTGAGGCTGGTGAATGAAATAAGGATACAAGCTGCTCCCCAGACCCCTCTGCTTCTACCAGGCATGTGTAGATCACAATATTTTAGTTTACACAGCCTGGGAAGAGCTAATCATGTAGGGGGGGTTGGGTTGCACGTATTGGTTCTATTATACTGTTGATC
Organism: Coenobita brevimanus; assembly: GCF_032717465.1. NCBI lineage: Eukaryota > Metazoa > Arthropoda > Malacostraca > Decapoda > Coenobitidae > Coenobita > Coenobita brevimanus. The sequence goes on from NC_137023.1 coordinate 40,788,538, forward strand.
TGGCAATATTTTTAAATATTTTGGTATCAGACAGTTCATTTAGCAAGAGAATATTGTTTGCAATATAGTTTTACTGCTCTGGAGGATACATAGCTCTCATCTCCCTCCTCCCTTTCAAATCCCCCTTCCTCCACCCCCCTACCTCCCATCAATCCCCCACCCCTCTACCTCCCACCCTTCCACCCTCCACTGTCCCTCCAATCCCTCACCCCCTACATCCTCCATCCTCCTACTTCCCACCAATCCCCCACCCCTCTACCTCCCACCCTCCACCCTCCACTCTTCCTCCAATCTCCCATCCCCTGCCTCCCACTTATGCACATACTGCAGCTACCGGGTCACATGCAAGCAAGAGATTGTTGCGTTGTATGTCTCAATATTTATTCATTTCCTGGGTGTTAGAGTGTCTGATTGAGGGAAAATATATACAGATTTAAGATTTTAGGTTTCTAAGGTTGTTTCTGTAGCCTTTTATACACGTACCATGCATTTATTTGTTACCAGGCGGACATACATGTTCAGCGACTGTTGCCTTTTTCACTGACAAATGATTGTTCGTATTTCCTTACTATTTTCTGATTTATATTTCATGAGTTTCTCACATTTCCTGGTTATACTTATAACACCGTCAATTTTGAGGAATAACAAGTATTTGATCACTGTCTCTACTGTTGCCTGTAGGTACACAAGATGATATAGTTAGCAACAAGGAAATAAACATATGTACATACAAAAGGCAAGCTTGTAGGCTTACCCTCATGTCCTCACCCCCCCAGCATTTTTTTTTTTTTTTTTTTTTTTTTTTTTTTTTTTTTAAGGGGGGGAAGAAGGAACCAAAGGCAATGAGCGTGCAAAACTGTTCCTTCCAAGAGAAAAACAAAATACAAGAGAGAGCCAAATTCAAGATCCAATCATTTCGAGATGCCTGGACACTGCGTTTGAAAGACTGGAGATCATAGGAAGCGGGAAATACAGACAGAGGGAGACAGTTCCAGAGTACTAAGCAAAATAAAAGCAAAGTAAAATAAATTAGTAATAACTAGTAAGTAAGTGCTAGTTTTATAAGGATCTTGTAACTGTTTAGTTTGTTGTTTGTAAAGAAAACATCTCAAGAATCATTCACAAATCACGTGAGATATAATGTATAGTACATATTTCAGTGCACTGTTTTTTATGGAAAAACATGGAAACAAACAATACAATCATGTTGCCTATGCACCAAGAAATCACCTACCCGCCGAGACGGCAATACTCACCACGCTACCACATACCATTTGCTATGCAACTTCCCATCATTTTTGCAACACTTGTATGGTGAGTAGAACTCTAATGTTTTATAGGCAGATGTTTATTACTTCCTTGTGCATGAATATGATATTTTTTTCTTTATTTGCAAGCCTTGACTTTTTTTTTCTGTGTCTGTCCTCCTCTCTTCCTATTTCTCCCATCTTTCCTGTCACTTCTTATTGCTTTTCTTTCCTTTACAGGTGGTTTTACATTGAGTGACACGCCAAATGGTTTCCTGTAAGCCAAGAAACCATTTACTACACTGGGTGGTAACCATATAACCAAACCATATGTGTTCCCTACGTGTCAACAAGTGGGTTGGTGGAGGATTAGTGCCCCTCCCCGTAAAACAACTAACTCAAAGACAAATGGCCACCCCTTACGGGATTGTGGCGTCTGGCAATAGATAAATAGATAGACTTTTTTCCAAAAAATGCGTCTGTCAAACATGACCTTGGGACCTCTTTGAGACCTGAAAGGGTTAAAAGCAGGGCGAGTTCCTCGAACACAATGAAACTGCTGGATGGTAACCATAATACAGCAGACCCCTCATCACATGATAAACTGGTATGCGATGATTTACCTATATGATGGCAAAAATGGATCTTTTTCGATTTACAATAGCATTTTCCCTTATACGATTACCATTATCGTATACGAAGACTCGCTGGTCAGTGTACGATTGTTATTTTTGGTCATACAATCACCGACATCCAAGCTTACAATCATTTCATTGTTCCAAGATGGTCTTTGCATTTGCCACTATCAGGCGTGTTAGCATCACTGATAGACCAATACAGTCAGGTCTTATTATACATTTTTTCACTAAAGCAGAATCTCCTAAATTGCGCTATTATGAGACTGAGCACATGCCGCGATTTGAGAATTCCGCAAGTTAGAAATAACTGATCTCATGGGGAAAATTATTTATAAGTCTATCATTTTGGAAAAGTTGCCTCCCTTACCCCCAAACCTACAGTACATCAAACTGGTCACCAGCAAACACTAACAACCTGGAAATGAGATTAGTAAAGCATATTCAGTGGAAATGAACAATACAGTAAGATTCTTACCTGACTCTCACTGATGACACTGCTTGAATGGACGGGGAAGGGAAGAGGGGTTCTGAGGCCTGAAGAGGACTACGGCCTCTCGGCATGAGGAGAGTGTGCTGCCGGCTCTGTGGCACTTCCTCCTCGACGTCCCTCAAGAACCCCTGAAAGTCCAGTATGGAGGCAATGGAAGCGATGTCGTCATCACCCTCAGCTGCCTCCATGTTGTCATGAGTCATCAATTTGTTGAGCTTAATTCTTTGGCAAACAGGCGCAGCCTTTCCATATTTTCTGTTGAAATGAGTCTCTCACAGGTTACTTATTTTTCCTGGATTACCACAGCAACTGGGCATTTTTATAAACATACCTCTGAAAGCTACATATGAGGATGTAGAATGCGTGATACAGTGACGCATCCAGGGTTGGTAAACAATGTGGCCAGTTGGAGAGATCGTTCGTAAACACTGCTGATGACGACCTGCCAGCTTCCTTGAATATTCCCAAATTTTGTTTTTTCCACTCACTTCTTGCAGTCACAATTCAACAGTTAACTATCTGCGTTACATATGTACCAAAGTTATATAACTTGAGATTGTGAGTTTGCTATTACAGTCGACTCTCGATTCTACAGACCCCAAATCAAGACCCCGAATCAACGGATTTCGGAAACAACGGACAATATCTGCTAAAAGAGAATTGCTCCGGACACTGGTCATTTGTCTGTTATTTGAAAGTTTGTCATTTCCAACTACATACAGTATTTATCTTTACAGGTACAAAAATAAATGACATTGTAGTTGAACATAACAAATTACTGTACCATAGTACTGTACCTGACCCACCTGACCCATGTCCCATACCACCAGCCACTGCCTGCCTCACTGTTGTGTTTATTGTCACTGTGATAAAAGTTTATTTGCTTATTTCCTTGCTCCTCATTTCCCCTCAGAACACTGAGTATGTGGTTCCAGACTAACTTTAGTTATGCCTAAGCACTCTGAAAGTGCTATGAACACAAGAAATGCGTTTATTTCAAAGGAAAGTGTAAAACTGTTGGACAAAGTGGCATGTGGTGTGGGAGCTTATATGCAAATGATCAGACATGAAATGACTTGGGTGTGTTTATGATGTGGACAGTTTCTTTGTTGAAAAAAAAAAAGTTAATGATGAAGGAGCAGTAAAATTCATGTGTTCGCCTTGGGTGCAATGTGTGAAAGAAAAAAAGAGAAAAGCTTTGTTCCTGACCTTTGTTACAAACTGACGGTCTTTGGCAGAGAAAATTCGGCTCTTACGGTCTGTGAAGACACTTCGGTACATGTTGATGTAAATAGCTAGGTAAGATCATTGATGTGAGTTCAGTCCTTGTGAATTTCTGTATACTGTACTGTCATACAAATTATACTGCTTGGCTGACTTGTTTATTATTCACGATTACTGCATTCGTGTGTATCTGAGAAATGAAAAGCACGCAATCACTCCATGATGACGACTTCAGTATAGTTTTTTTCCTTTTCTGTTGATGATTAATGATTCAAAAATAGTTTCACACTTTTTTTTTCTTTTTTTCTTTTTTTTAACCCCTAAATACTGCAATTCGATCTAACTTGTCTGCGGAGCCGCAATTCAAGGGTGTTTTTTCGACTTTCACCAAGGGGAAAATCAATATGTTCTGGCTAAAGAGGAAGAATTTACACAGGTACCTGACAGCACAATCAGCACCCCCCCAGGCCTAATGGTTACTGCACAATTGAGGGTCAAAGTTGAAAAAAAATAAAATAGTTACCCCCCAAAATTTTTGAAAGCACATCATAGTTTTGATAACTAACTATTTCTATTACTGAAATAGGTCACTGCCATATCATATGTCACACCAAGCCCGAGAACAGGTGTTTTGGGGTGTGGGAAGATTACTTGGTTTGGGGGAGATAAAGTACCTTGTGGGGAGAAGGTTTGTAGGTATGGAGGTTGGATAAAACCATCTTTTCTCATCAAAGTACAGCACTTTAGTTTGTTCTTGACCAACTACTATGAAAACAGATATGTATGTACGTGTGGGGAGATAAAATTCGGTCAGGAAGAAGGCCCACAACGAGTACATTGAACCTTGGGAGATCATTTACGGTAACAACCAATTTGGCTAGTTGAAACAAACAAAACATATGTGATTTGGCATATCAACCATGCAAGCAGGTGTGTTTACAGGTGTGGGGAGATAATTCACATATGGGGAATAATCCTGCAGTGCCTCATAGTACTTCAGAAACTTTCAGAAACACCAAATGTTTATGTTGCCATGATGGAAACTAGAATATTGTTCAATATTGTTGCAGATGTATGCAAGGGAAAAGGTAAAATGTAAATGTCTTTACTATATCAAGGTGGAGAGGTGGTGGTGGGGGGAGGGGGCTGGGTGATGGTGAGGGGGCTGGGGCTCAGATGCCTGTGATTGCATGTGTTTGCATGTATAGAATAGTATACAGAGAAGCATTTATTATGTTCAGGTACGAAAAGGCACAGAAAAAAAAAAAAAAAAAAAAAAAATCGAGGCAATACATATAAAGCACGTGTACATGTGTTGGGGGTGGAGGGAGTGGGGGAGGGGAGGCATGGGAGGGGAGAGCAAGCCAAGCTGCATGCTCACTATCACACGATGTTTTTATTGGGGGTAGGAGGGTAGCATGGGGCCAAAAGGGAGGGAGGGGGTAGGGTAAGTAGGGGTATACAAGATTGGGGGGGAAGGTGAGGGGGGCTGGAGGGGGATGGTATGGGCCTCGTGGTTGGGGGAGGGGTAAATTTCGACTAACAACGTCCTACTGGGGCATACAGAGGGGTGGGAGGATCTTCAGAAAGGGTTATTACGTGACAGATGAAGAAACATTCAGGCAATGGGTGGGCCTAGAGGGAGGTGACCCCCCCTGCCCCCAGAGGTGCTGGATCACTCAACTCGAGGCCAGAGGGGTTAGTTCTCATTGGCTTGAAGGGATATACATCACAATCGGGGCAGAGCAATGTGCAGGCAGTTCTTTACAAAGTGTGCTATACAGTATTGAAGTAAAGCGGCTGAGAGGGCTAAAGTGGTCAACACGTACATTGACGTGCTTCAGTATTTAGGGGTTAAATGAGTACATCAAGAGTGATTCTTAGCAAAATATGCATGATTCTGGGCGGCCATTATTCACATGTTAATTAGGTCAGAAGTTTTTGTTCAAATGGTAATGAGGACTTTCAAGAGGCTTCATGGTAATCCTTAGTGGTTAAAATTTTTATGGGGAATATTAGGGGGCAAAACTAGTCAGTTAGATTACGTTAGAGTGCACTGATGTGTCAAGTCAACAAGATCGTAATGTAAACACAGGTCTTGGATGTCTTACGGCAGACATATTTGTAATAGTTTAAATATATTTTCAACGAAAAATATGAGGCTCCTAGAACCTAACCCCCTATTTTACATGTAAATATATGTCACGTTTTAGCGTAAAATTGATTTTGCACGAGGTTCTGCATGACCTATCTCATGTTGTATGAAGACTCTACTGTACACGATGAAGCAATTCGTTATATAATGGGTCCATAGAAATGGGGTATTGTGAGGTAAACTAGTAAGTGATAACGTCGCTGGACCTCATCTTCGATACTATCATATTTCTTTTGCTATTTTTCGAGCTTTAAGCTATTTTTCCTTTCATTTTCAAGCAACGGACACTCATCCCCTCCCTATTAGTCCACTGAATCGAGGGTCAACTGTATAGGTGGAATCACCGCGTCCATCTAGTGAAGAATTACTCCTTATAATTCATTCTCTACCAGAAGGGTGCAGCCTTTCCCTATTTTCTACTGAAATGAGTCTTTCACAGATTTACTTGTTATTATTCCTGGATTACCACAGCTACTGGGCATTTTTATAATCACACCTCTGAAAGTTATAAATGAGGATTTAGAATGCATGATACACTGACACATCCAGTCGGAGCGGTGGCTGGTAATTAACACGGCCAGTTGCCACTATCATCCTTGTCAGGTCTGTAATGGTGGGTAACTTTGGTTTTCTTCTCACCACCTTCAATCCTCCTTATTACATCAAACTTTTGGGTGTAAGTTAATGTCGGCTTCTTCCCCTTCCTCAAAGAAGTTGTAGACTTAGGAGGGCTACGATCGGCCATGGTAACAAAGGGCAGGTGGAGGAAGCAAAGGGGGGTGGGGGAAATATCCTCTTGTACACCACACCAGAACCACGCACTGTCAACAGAAAGGAGACAATGCACTGAGCCAGGCAGGCGCCAGGGCTCACACGCACGCGCCCCTCATGCTTGGTGTGGGAGGGAAGCGCTGTGATTGGCTTAGAGTAAGTGTTATGCTTGAATATAATTGGTTTAGTAATTAACGACTGACTAGACGTGCTGACTTGAGGTAATGGTGGCACGTATTACATGAGGTACCAGAAAACCTTCACTTTCAAGGCTGCATCCGCGAATTTCGTGCAATTTCTGCGGTTTACTGACGTTACAAACTGTTGCATGATGCTGCCACATATTATGAATCTGCTGTTTAAGATCGCCCGATTTAGGAGATTCTACTGTATGTGATAAATCACTATAATGATGAACAAAAAGTTAGACCCATTTTCAGAATAATGATGGTGAGGCGATTGTGAATTCACCAGAACAATGCCTCCCAATCAGCTGACTGAGTCAAGATGGCTGCCCAATGTTTACATTTGCTGTGATCATCTGCCATTCATTCCAATTTGTGCATGATAGATCACTGAAACATCATTGCCATCACCAAATAACAGTGCAAGTGTGTAATAAATAATGCACTGCAATATTAAATGAAGTTACCCAAGGGGTGATTGGAGTTTATTGCTCACGTAATGCCACTCAGGGATGAGTGAGGTTGGTCACTCTCATCTTAAATGTCAGGACCAACTGCCTAGCCCCGGGCTTCTACGCTCCTCATGGGGCAACGTAGGACTGGATGATGGATGGATGGATGGACAATATTTTGTATGTGAAATACAGTACTGAAGTTTGTGACGAGAATCGTTTGAAAATCGTGTCTACCTTATGTACATGGCCTCCCAGCCAGCCGATAACAGGACCTTCCAGTCAGCTGATTGAGCCACGATGGCCACCCAGTGTTTATATTTGCTGTGGTCATCTGCCTTTCATGTCACTTTGTGCATGAATGGCCACTGAAACACCACTGCTAATGCCAAATAACAGTGCAAGCATGAAACAAACAGTGCAGTGTGGGATATTATGTGATGATAAGCTTATATGAAGCTATAGATCGTGATGAATGTTTTTGGCATATCTGATACAGCCAGGATTCCAAGGGCTTGAATGATGAGTGAATGGAAGCATGGCCCATTGGACTAGGCAACTTTGGGCTGTCTGGACACTGCTACTCCTCACCCTGCCCTAGGATGGGAAAGGAGGTCCAGATGATGATGATGATGATGAAAACTTTTTTTGTATGTAATGCTAAAACTAAAACCTGTGACCCGCAAATCATGTCTGGCAAGCATGCCACCCTTAATGGAAAGCATGGTACTACTGAAGGCAAGTCTAAAAAGGTACAGTAATTATTATTAACCCATGGACTGCACAATTACCTTTTTTTATCCCACCCCATGGTGTGCAAAAAATGAAGGATTTTTTTTTTTTTTTTTTTTTTTTTTTGTAAACTTGAACATAAACATAAACATCTAGGGCATCATCTGGTGAAAAAAAAAAATAATAATCTCTCTCTCTTCGTCTTTGCATAGGGCCATGCGTAAGTTTACATACGGGAGTAGTAAAAAAAAAAAAAAAAAAAAAAAAAAAAAAAAAAGTTTATTATAAACTTGAAGATAAACATCCAGGGCATCATCTGGTGAAAAGAAAAAAAAAAATCTCTGTCTTTGTGCAGGAATCGAGTTGTCTGCAGTGATACACGGCCAGCACAGCCTGAGCAGTGGCTCAAAACGTGACGCTACCCAGCCTGAGCTGTGGCTTGCAATTCAAGGGTTAAAGATTTTAGGTTATGTGATCCTACACTAACTCCCCATCCCCACTGAACCCATGTTATATCAACCTTGTCATATGATAAATCATATGTGATGGGTTTTCACTTGTGGTAACCCCACTATATAGCATGTCAGGACTGCAGTGTGGTGTTGGAGTTCAGGCGGCAAGTGAAATGAAGTGAAGTGAAATAACTACCAGCCTAGGAGAGCTGGAAATTGTTCACGCTGTTGGGTTAGTGATCCTTGGCCAAAAACGTGTATCTCCATTGCATGCATGTTATGACTGACTCGACGTATGATAAATTATTATGCAATGAATTTTTTCAAACACACTGTTACTGTAAAACAAGAGTGACCTGTGCAGTCCTACAGTTCCAAACTAGTTTCAACCAACTAAGAAAGATTTGTATCTTATTTTTAGTCAGAACCTTTTTACACAGCATCAGTATAAAAACTGAATGTAATCATACATACAAACTCAAGCTAACTGCCTGTAGACACATTACCAGAAATCATACAAAGCAACCTGGAGGATTATCATGAGGAATGTCCACTCTGATCTATTATAATACATACATACCTTCACTATTTTTTCTACCCCTGACGAGGCAATGACAAAGTTCTGTGGGTTGAATCGGACTTCATTAACGATGGAACGGTGCCCTCTCAGTACCATGTGTGCCTCAGATACAAAGTGTTCTGGTCAAAGCAGAAGGGAAAATGGTGACAAATCATGTGGTGCACGCTAATCCTATTTATCTGCCTGTTTATTTATACAGGGTGGTCCATACAAAGCCTTCAACTTGCTTCAGAGTCATGGGAAAGGCTCTAACTGCTGGTGTGGGAGTGGGTGTCAAGGTGGGAAATGGAAATGAAAATAAATGATGCAGGATAGATATTCACAATGCTGAATACCCATCCACAGAACACATGAGAAACTGCCCAGCCAAGTGAAAGAAGGGTATTGCATATGGACTACCCAGCACATAATTATCTGTGAGATGACTGGAACTTTTACAATCATGTAAAGTCACAGAGACGATAGGCTGGTTATTTACTTTTGAATGTACATGACTTCAACAGACTAGCCTAGGGCCTATATAATTTGAAGAGGTAACAATGGTCTGTTGAGTTATATGATCACCAAGGATACTGCAGTCTCTTCACTGGAGCAGCTGTAATAAAGATACAGTAACTCCACACAACCTTATTGTGACACATAGCTATCAACTGCCAACATAACCCAGTACATATCAAGGACAGCAATAAAAACATACATGCTCCATCCCATCCTCCTACATACTTCACTGATTTACATCATCATCATCATCATCATCCGGGACTCCTTTCCCACCCGAGGGCAGGGTGAGGAGTGGCAATGTCCAGACAGCCAAAGTTTGCCCAGTCCAATGGGCCACACCTCCATTCACTCATCATTCAAGCTCACAGAATCCTGGCTTCAACAGACAGTCCAAAAAACCTTCATCACGTTCTGTAGTTTCACACATACCTGTCTGATAAGAGTCAATCCGAACGCTGTCACATTAAACGGGGGTGCCAAATCCCTGGTTATGCACTTTTCCATACAAAATTCATCCAGCCAGCTCGGTCTCTTGTCAGCCCCCCCTTAGCCTCACTAACTTCCATACCTCTCCTCCTCACACACTCATTCTGTATGCTTCTGTCAACCTTTTCAGCCATGGACATGACAATCCAGTATAATCCATAATGAAAAAAGTTCCATGACATTCTATCACAGAGATGAAGGGATTTGAAGTATAACTTTTAAAAAATGCTTCTGGTTTCACACTTGCTTAATGAATATAATGTTTTCATTAATGAGGAAAATTTGAAATAGCACAATTTACAGAGCTAAAAGACTGAAATGAACTGCAAATCCTATCCTTCATGCAGCAAGATCCGATGCAGTATGCATCAAAATCCCTAAAAGTGTTTCAGATTTTTGCATCGCTTTAAGACAGTTTCTTGGTTACAACGATTTTCCTTGTACCAATACATTCTCTGATAACCAATGACAACCAAAGTGGTGTTTTCTAATCTACCTTTTTGTGGTTATCAGCGGGTAATATAACTGTGATAAGTGGGGGCGCTCGCCATCCACTCACTTGATGTAGTGCTGCTTTGGGTGTCTGCACCCATCCTTCCTCTTCTGCCTTTTTTTCCTTCTTTCTTTCCTCTTTCTTCTGCCTACAGGTGACTTTACACTCCTTCTTCTTTCTTTCTTTCCTTCATTTTTTCCTCTTCCTTCTGCCTATGGTGAGCCTACACTGAGTGACAAGCCACATGGTTTCCTGTACATCAGGAAACCATTTACTATGCGGGGTGGCAACCATATAACCAAATTATGGCACCTGGTTGTTTAGTGGGTAATTAAGGTGATCCAATCACACTAAGCCTGTGTAGGCTTATATCCAAAGGGTGGTTGGGGTTTATTGCTCACATAAGGCCACTCAGGGATGAGTGAGGCTGGTCACTTTCATCTTAAATGTCAGGACCAACTTGCCTAGCCCAGGGTTCCTATGCACCTTATGGGGCGACAAAGGATTGGATGATGGATGAATGGACATTACTTTATTTCCAGGCTGAACTTAAGTAAATTCCCCTTTATGAAATCTTTAGTACACACAGGAATATCAAGAACTGGCCTTCATTTTGTGTGCTTGTGTAGTGCATCACCTGCAATTTTTTAGATGCCTAGTGGTTTAGTGATTTAGGATGCTCCAATGAAATATGGTCCATTTGGGTCTAACTTCAAGAGGTGGTTATGATTTACTGGTCATACAATGCCATTGCGGGGCAAGGAACTGGTCACTCTTGTCAGTCTAGACTGGGTATCCTAGTCCAGGGTGCATACACTCCTGACAGGGCAAAAGTGGATTGGATGATGGATGGATGAATGGGTACTCTTTATTAAACATGCAAATCCTATATCTATTATCCCTAGTATGATCAGTGAGGCCCAGGTTAGGCCAGCATAATTCAAAAGATTTAAGGGTAGGTGACTGACTGAAACCTCAGTAGCATTATGTAATCCAGAAACAACCCGCTGTCTGTTGGGGATCTGAAACTGCACATAACATTTGTTTGTCACCAGAAGTGATGAACAGGACCACTGGATCACCATGCATCTATAGGCATATTTAGCCTTTAAAAAATTACATTTCAAGGATACAAAAGGGTAATGCCAGAATACTGAGAGATCAAAAACAGGAAGTATTACTGTATTACCAGTCTACTGATTGTTAGTCCTCTTAAACCTTCTCAGCTAGAGAATGTACTTCTGATTTTGTAATGACTAATGCCAGATGACTTATTTGGCTTTGGTGGGACCTCTTGTGGTGACGGGATAACATATATACTACAAGCTTGATGCACTTACTTGTGCTATGATCATCAGGAATCTTCCACATGTAGAGATTGAAGTCATCCGAGCCAGAGAGTACGAACTGGTCACTGTCACCAGCAAAGCAGCAACTCTTCATGGTGCATGAGTTGTAGTAGTGCTGGGCATCAAACTGAGGGCACACAAATATTCTACAGTTGTCTGATGGAAGGTAGATTTATAATGAGAGTATAGGTGGCTGGGGAATGACTGGGAGGAGAAGTGAAGCGAGAGAGGAGGAAGAAATCAGTAGGATGGGAGTAGTGGAAGCAATGAAGAAAGTCAAAATGGAGAAAGCCCAAATGAATTGATGGAGTGTGTGGTGAAATGCTGAAGCATGGGGGAGAGACAGTAGTAGAATGGATATGGAAGATTTGCAGATTAGCCTGAGAGGAAGGTAGAGTCCCAGAAGACTGCAAGTCAGGTATAATTATTCCCCTGTACAAAGGAAAAGGGGAATAAAGAAGTGTGTGGTAATCACAGGGGCATTTGTCTTCACAGTGTAACAGGAAGTGTATTTGGCAGGGCACTTATTGACAGAGTTAGGGAAATAACAGAGAAATTAGTTAAAGAAGAACAGGGAAGTTTTAGAAAGGGAAGAAGTTGTGTAGATCAGATATATATTCTTACAGTAGCTCTTTAGCGGAAAAGTTTCTAGAGATGGGAAAGAAGTTGTATGAAACCTTAATGGATTTGGAGAAAGCATATGAAAGAGTGGATTGACACGGATTGTGGAAAATATTTTGAATATATGGAGCATATGGGAAGTTGCTGAATGTCATGAAGAGTATGAATGAGGGTGCTAAGGCTGCAGTGCATGAGGATAGTGAATTGAGTAAATCTTTGTCTGCAAGTTGGACTGAAACAGGGATGTTATGTCTCTATGGTTGTTCAGTCTGTATATGGATGGCATTATAAAAGAGAAACAAGGTAGGGCAGTGGATGATGGAGTGGCCCTCATGAGAGACAGCAGCATTTGGAAACTTCCTGTACTGTTGTTTGCAGATGATATTATATTGTTAAGCAAAGTGGACAGGGAACTGCAAGGCTTAGTGAATGAGTTTGGGAGGGTATGTAAGAAACGGAATCTAAAGGTGAATGTAGGGAAGTGTAAAGTTATGGTCTTCGAGAGACAGGAAGTCACTGAATGTACAATGAGGTGGGATGATGAGGAAATGGAAAATGTGAGTGCACTTAAGTACTTGGGTAGTGTGATGAGTAAGGATGGAGGTTTGGAGGACGAAGTGCTTGAATGGGTGCAACAAGGAGGTAAGGTTGCTGGTTCTTTGAAAGCAGTGATCAGAAATGGAGAAGTGAGCACTGATGTAAAAAAGTCGCTGCATGACAGTACGTACTGCAATACCAACTCTAACGTATGGAAGTGAAGCTTGGACCTCGTTGGGAGGATACAAATCAAGAGAATGCAGTGAAAATGAGTTATTGGAGAGGAGCATGTAGAGTTACATGGACAGACAGACTGACAAATAAAGATGTGAAGGAGTGTTGTGATGTGGATGTGACAGAATGCGTTAGGATACACAATGAGGCGGCTTGGCCATGTGGAGTGGACGGAGAGCGAGAGAATAATGAGAAGGTGTATGTGTGTGAGGTGGAGTGGGGGAGAGGGAGAGGGAGGCCAAGAATGAGATGGAGGGATGAAGTGTTGAGGTATACGAGGGGGGGGTGAACTGAGGGGAGGGCAGTGAAATGGCAGGGGACAGGGAGACATGAAGGTGATTTGTTTGTGGCCACCCCTTATGGCTTACGGGATTAAGGCATCTGGCTATAGACAGATAGACAGATTTACAATGCCAGAACATTCTGGGGTACACAAACTTATCAACCAAGCAGCTTTTCTGTAGAATACTGTACAATGTGCTGCCCAAAAGTTCCTGAAATTTTACTAAAGAGGGAAAAAAAAACTTATGTCAAGTCCTAATCACCACCATTCCCTTTATAGTAGTCTCTTTGGGCATGCAGACATCCATCCCAGTGTTTCTCCCACAACAGGGATGCGTTCTGGAAGCCCCTGACCATCAGTTGGTTCAGGACCTTTTGCGATTTTCTCCTGGATCTCCTCAGAGATGTCAAATCTCAGTCCTTTCAGCTGGATTTTCATTTTCACAAAGAGGAAAAAAATCAAAGGGGGCCAAATATGGTGAATACCGGTGGTAAGACAAAACCGGTATGTTATTTTATGCAAAAAACTATTGAACAACAAGGGTTGTGTGTGTGGGTGCATTGTCATGGTGATGCACCCATTTGATGGTGCACCACCTGTCTCGATGTTTTCACTTGACTGAATGTTTTTGCCTCATGTCGTCAGACAACATGCATTGGCAAGTTTCATACAATAGGCTAATAAAGTCACAAACAAAATGGATTGTCCTCCTGCGATCTTCATGGAAGGTTTCAAGAACTCTGGCCACAATGTCAGGAGCTGAACTGGTGAATGGACGAACAGAATGTGCACCATCATCTGTTGATGTCTGTCTGTTCTTTTATAAGCCTAAACCAGTCGTAGGTGTCAGTAACCCCCAAAGCACTGTCACCAAATGCTTGTTTGAACATACACGTATTATAAGTTTCTACCATGTCCTTCACAAGTTTCACGCAAAACTTGATGCACACACGTTGCTTCTTCACATCCTCCATTTTTTGACATCATAAAATTTGCAAACTAACCCAAGGACATGATAAAAAAAACACACAGGAAGCAAACACATCCACCCTGCACAATGCCACACAGTAACAAAGGGTGCGTGCACTGCCACCTAGCATCCACACACCATACAACAAGCAGTTCCCGCCCTGCTTTCAAATTTCGGGAACTTTTGGGTAGCACCTCGTAAAGATTTAACACAAAATAATCTGTAAAAAGATAGGTCAGCATCAGAGACAAAGAAAAAAAAAATTGTGTTGAACTTAATTTTTTTATAATTTCACCTCGACACATAACCCTGGTTTTCAAAGAAAATAAAGCAGGATCATTTCATTGATTAGAGCAATACTTCCATTCAACATAGCATGAATTAAATAAACAGTTTACTGTCCATCAATGGACCGATATTTTAGCGTCAATCAGGAATGCACTGTATTACTTTATTACAAGTAGTGCACCATGGAATCATCATTATTATAATTATTACCACTACCATCTCAACCCTATTTCTCACCTAAGATATCACATAAAGCAGGAGTCAAAAGAAAAGAAGGAGAAGGCAAACAGTAGGAGAACCATCCCCAAAACTAAATCAGACTGTTGAGCAGTAACATGAGTAAAATCTAAAAATATGTTGTCATAATGAATGGGTTGGTACCATCTACTGTATTCCTAACCCCTTTTCCTTGGGAAGAGGAGGTCTCTGACGCTAACTACAATCACCTGGCAGTATAAAAAATAATAGCAATATAACTGATACTCCCATTCTCAAAAGGTTAACCAAAGACTTTTCTCGAACACAAACCTGGCATACAATAAGGCTTGCAATACAGTACATAATTGCTATATGTTGCCTTTCCACAATCTTTTTTAGTTATGAGTTCTCAGTAAATTTTCTTTAGCGATATATCCTAAGTGAATTACATATCTTTTTTTTTTTTTTTTTTTTTTTTTTCCCCCTACACATCCTCAGCAAATTGGTGGTTGGTGGTGGCGACCAATATCCACTAACTTAATGTAGTGCTGCCTACTTCCGTCACCTTTATCATTCCTTTTCTGTGTCTGCTCTCCTCTCTTGCTATTTCTCCTATCCTTCATGTTACTTTATACAATATCACTACTCTTTCCTTTTCAGGTGGCTTTACATTGAGTGACAAGCCTAACCATTTCTTGTAAGCCAGGAAACTGTAACACTGGGTGGTAATCATATGACCAACCCATACGTGTTCCCTATGTGTCAACAAGTGGGTTGATGAAGGGTTAGTGCCTTGTCCCATAAAATAGCTAGCTCAAAACCAAATGACTACCCCTTATGGGATTATGGCATCTGGCTATAGACATAGATAAACCTTAGTATATTAGAGAAATGCTTTTTTTTTTTCACACTTTTTTTGTTATGTCCTCAGTAAATTAAAGAAATGCCTTTTTTAAATTTTTTTGTTATCTGTCCTCAGTAAATTAATATCTTTTTTTTCTTCTTATGTTATCTGTTCACAGTAAATTAAAGAAATAACATTTTTTTCACAATCTTTTTGTTATGTATTCATTAAATTAAAGATATGCTTTCTGCACATTTTTTTATACGTCCATGATAAATTTAAGAAATACTGCTTATTAACCCTTTAACCGCAGGTGTCATCCCAGAATGACATTGCAAAAACTGGACCAAACCGCGGGTGTCATTCTCGAATGTTTGTGAATATTTTGAATACCGCGCGGTTTTTCCGTGCGCCAATTGTTTCAAGGGAGAGCAGCTATTAAGTTCTTTCACTCCAGCCGACCCCAACCTCCCTCCTCCCACCCCCCAGGCACCCCACCCCACCCCTGACCAAACACACATCAGTATCTGTCCAGCTGTGTGAGTGACAACACAGCTGATGTGGCAGTGAAGTGCAGGCAATTACAGTGCCTTTTACCTGCCTCAGTGAACACAGAGTGGGTGTTTATCGTATGTGCAGTGTTCATATATGTTTATAGTATTATTATCAGAATGAGGTTGGCATTTGGTAATGGTGTGTGAGCGAAAAATAATGATTACAACACCACTGATGTGGCAGTGAAGTGCGGGCAATTACAGTGCCTTTTACCTGCATCAGTGAACACAGAGTGGGTGTTTATCGTATGTGCAGTGTTCATATATGTTTATAGTATTATTATCAGAATGAGGCTGGCATTTGGTAATGGTGTGTGAGCGAAAAATAGTGATTACAACACCGCTGATGTGGCAGTGAAGTGCGGGCAATTACAGTGCCTTTTACCTGCCTCAGTGAACACAGAGTGGGTGTTTATCGTATGTGCAGTGTTCATATATGTTTATAGTATTATTATCAGAATGAGGTTGGCATTTGGTAATGGTGTGTGAGCGAAAAATAGTGATTTTAGATCCCTCAATTCTAATGGCACTGCCCATCCAGTGATAATCAACGAAATCAAGAAACCTACATCATTGCAAAGCCGAAGGTTAGTACTTTCTAATGGTACCTTATTTTTCGCTCTAGATTTATTCTGTGCAGAGTTATAAAGGTTTAAAGTTTGTTTACATTTTGGCTGGAACCCCCGCGGGAGAGGCCAGTCGGGGCAAAACAATGCCCGCGGTTAAAGGGTTAAAGTTCTACTCCTCCTTACGAAGCCGCTTTGTCAGTTTCCTCAATTTACAGTAAGTAGCTAATGTCCGTATAAAGCTGTGATTTATTTAACCCCTACACCGCGGGCTTGTTTACCAATGACTTGCGTGTCCAGCGGGGTTATTCGGGCTCCGACAGACTCTCAAAAAATATTTGCCAAAAATCAGTTATTAGTCTTAGAATAATAAAATTACATATGCTTAAGGCACATACCTTCAGCTTTCTCCTGGAATGATTGTTGAGCCTTCATCGGTTACCGTAGGACTTGTGGAGACCTCTGAAGTAGGGTAACGAAGTCTCCACTTTACACTTCCCGACAACCCGTAATATGATTACCACAGCCAGTAACGAAGTCTCCACTTTACACTTCCCGACAACCCGTAATATGATTACCACAGCCAGATACAAACACTATAAACACTATTCTACAATTTTCAAGTAGTTTGGGATCCATACTCCAAAAAAAAAACACTGTGAAAGCAATGGAAATTACGAGCGCCTCTGATCGTCGCACTTGCGCTAGTTCGCTCTAGGCACTCTGTCATTTATTATTCATAAAACCCCTCACACTTTATATTTCTATTACTATATCACACTTATATATATCTGGAGTCTTTCTCCATAAGTTTCCTTCAGTCGTATTAGTTTATTGTCACTGAAGTCATTCAATTTTTCAGTCAGTAAAATACGTAGAGAGCCACGGATTCACTTTCACTGTTATAACATAAACTATTTGTACTCATATTCTTATATTACTAATTACTTACATTACTATTTACATTTTCTATTCTATTTTCAATATTTACCCTGCTATTTTACTTACACTATGTTATTCACTGTCACTTTCAGTAAGATAAAACTATAATACACTGTTCAGTCATATGAACTGAACATCCATTGCTTTCACCTGCTATTTACACATTATTTACACATTATTTCCAAATAATTCTGCTTCCACACTTGCACTGTTAGAACTGCTTCTGGCTGTGGTAATCGAAGAAGCAGGTAACACAGAGGGGAACCTGGCACTCAGCGCACTGCCAAGAGGTGCGTTTATGCTCAGGTGTGCGGCATGTGGTATGCGCACATACCTGACACCTGTGAATCGCAGCCTTCCTTTTCCCTGTGGCAGGCATTAGCTCCAGTCTGTGCCGATCCATATACGCCCTCTGCTCAAGTCGGTCGGGAAGTGTTACTGGATGGCGCCTTGGAGTTGCTGCTTGCACCCTACCATATCTTTCCATTAGCTGCTGGACACAGGTCCTGGCGAACAACCTCAGGGAGAAGGACTTGGGTGGCTTGACCTTCATCTTGTACAGGATGAAGGCGTTCAGCATCGTCATATCTATGAGATGCAGAAAAACTTTCCTGTACCACCTAGTATTCTTCATGAGGCAGTCGATCTCACCAATCATCATGTCGGACTTGTCCACCAGCCGCATGTTGATATTATAGTCCAACACAGCATCAGGTTTCATCACAGGTTCGCCTGTCCTACGGTCGACCTTCCCACTGTCTCTCATCTCCCCCTTATGTACGGTGGTAAGCATGTGCACGACTCTCTTGTCATGCCACCGTATTGCCAGCATCTTCTCACACTTGCGTAGGTGCACGTCTCCTCGCTGCGAGGTTCCTGCCTCTAGGAATTTGGGGAAGTGGGCATGATTACTTTTCACAGTGCCGCAGGAGCCAATGCCGTGCTCAGAAAGGTATTTGGCAAGTTTCGGTGCTGTATAGTAGTTGTCTGTATACAGCACATGATTCCCACCAAAATACTTTTCTAGGAGCACTTTCACTACACAGCCTGAGAAGCCAAGGGGGTGTGTTTTATCGAGATCGACGGTGCTGGCTGAACATATGACGAAGTCAAGGATGTACCCCGTCTTACAGTCGCACAGTACAAAGAACTTAATTCCAAAGCGATGGCGTTTGCTTGGAATGTACTGAACAAACCGAAGACGTCCTCTGAACAAAACCAAGGATTCATCAATGACAACCTTCTGAAAGGGGTGGAAGAATGACATAAACTTATCCTTCATTCTGCTCAGAATCTCCCAGATCTTCCAGAGTGGGTCGGTTTGGGAAGGTACATCGTTGTCGGCAAAGTGCAGGTTTCCCATGATGTTCCGGAAGCGATCTCTGGCCATGTACTTATTGAAGGTGGGTGTGGGTAGTAAGGGGTCCATGGACCAGTATTCTTCCAACTCATGCTTCTTGGAGTGTGGCATGAGAAAAATGAGGTCAAAGAACACATACAGCTCCTGCACTCCCAGCATGGACCACTGTTGCATCTTGGCTGCACCTGTACCACTTGCAGCACGTTGTGATTCATACCTGTTGGTTTCATCACATATGTGCTGCATGACTTCGTCATCTAGGAAGGCCAAAAGGTAGTCGACACACTCAGCATTTTCGTCCATAGTGAAGGCAGGCTGAACTCCTGAGGAGCTCTCATCAAAAACTAGATTTTCGGGCACAAAATCTGACCCTTCCGTTCACGCGAAGGCGTCCAGGATTCCCTGTCGTGGCGGTGTAGGGCGGGTGGTGGTGGTGGTGGAGGTTGGCTGTGAGGGAGGTTTATCTCGGTCAAGGTCACTCGCACTGACCCTAGGTTGCCGTACAGCACTAGCAGCCCTTACCCTACTAGCTACACTACTTTTCACTCTCCTTGATTTACCTCTACCTCTACGGCCTGCCTTCACTGTTGATGCTGGTGGTGACTCCGACGACGAAGACTCCGGAGATAACTCAGCCAACGATGATGAAGAGATGAGTAAAGTGGGGCTTGGGGAACGGGGAGGTGAATGCACTCGTGACTCATGGCGGGCTGGGTCACGTGGGGGCATTGTTCTGGGGCTAACACGCCGCCTTTTCACTCCCTTCCCAAATTCTTGTCCTTGCTGCACTAAAGGCTCCTTTCCCTTGGAGCTAGACACTGATTCACTTACTGTAGCACTCGTTGTTGCTGTTTCTGGCGCGATAACCTCACCCGACTCATCACATGATTCACCCGAATCGTCATAGTCACTGTCCATCATTATCATGGACAATTCTGCCAGTTCACGTGCCACTGCAGAGTCACTGAGGCCTTTCCTGCTTGCCTCACCACTTTTCTTAGGAGTAGAGGTCACGGGGCCCTTTGCAATGGGCGCAGAAGCGGCAGGAATGGCGGGGCGCGAGTGCGACATGGTTTCTCTACAGCGGAGGACAAGGAACTAAATGCCGCGGCTTATCTGAGAAGGGAAGGGTTGACAATGACACTTTAGGCTGACTGCTGCTAACTTACAGGCTAATTTTTTATAGGTAGAAAATCTCGGCAATAAATAAAGAAATAGGTAGTTCCAGGTGAATGTAAATGTCAGTTAGGATTCTCCCTTCCTTTCTGATATATATTTTTATTACAGACATCGATTACAAGGCATCATTCAAAGGGGAAATTACCGTGGTAATGTAGCGAATGAATGCACGTGAGGTTTTGTCAGGTGATAATTAGCCAATTTCTGGTGTATAACACTATCACTTACCTGTTTTTTTTTTGGTATATATTATTTTGTATAAGTATAGGGCATAGGGCTTATTTCAATGGATGAAATCTGTGGAAAAATCAGGGGGAAATTTCTGTAGCGCAGTGCGGCGTGGGAGGTGAGAGGAGAGGGTAATGGAGGGAAGGTAGGGAGGGGAGTCACGAAGGGGGTAAAATCGCTAAATTGTCAACAATGGATGGGAGTACAGATGAGATTTGGAGTGCTGACTAGTGTTGGACATTGGCAGTACTGATAGATGATACAAGCCACCACTTGAGAGCCCGGGATAATTCAAAATAACACAGAATCACAAAAGTGACGCCCCGCGGTGTGATCCATTGTGGCCGAGCGTCACGAAAGTGACGCCCCGCGGTTAAGGGGTTAAGCACATCCCTGAGTTTAAACATGGGCTGCTTGTACTCTGGGCCATATTCTTATGGACTTAGGAGACTTTCTTGGAATCTCTTTCTTTGTAGCATATTTTGCCTAAAGCACTTTCATATTACCTTATCTTGTGTGTGCTTTTTCTTATGTCACTCTATTATCAACAGCTGGCACAAAACTGGCCATAGCTATATGGAAATAAACTGCCAAGAAAAAAATGATCAGAAGCTTCCACTACTCACAAGAAACAACCCTCTGACATATTTCTAGAAAATATATATATATATATATATATATATATATATATATATATATATATATATACATATATATATATATATATATATATATATATATATATATATATATATATATATATATATATATATATATATATATATATATATATATACATATATATATATTATAGCCATTCACTTAGAAAGGTCTACCTTAACCCCCTCATGCACGATAAGTTTTGGTAAGATTTCTGGTGCACAATTTAATCCGCCTGGTTCACCGGCCAGGCTGCCTGCGCGGCAAATAACACATATTCTCTCCTTATTTTCGCCACCCAAACATCAATATACTGCCATGAAACCTATATCATCTTATTCGTCGATGTTTGTTCTACCTGATAAGCACCACAAAAAAACAGGAAAACACGAATAAAACAACATTAGGCGGCTGTGAATAAACATTTCGCTACGTCACTTTCACTTCCCAACATCACCATCATACAGGAAAATGTTATTAGAAGTTTAGATAGAGAATTTCATCAGCTTTCTAAAAAGACAGGTCCGGTTGTGATATGATTTGTAGTTTTCGAGAAAATAGCAAAAATTTGAAAGCCATTTTTGACAAAAATTCAAGGAGCTCTCATTCTGAACTTTTCTTGCACACCTTATGTTATTATTGCATAATATTATGCAGAATTTCATGAGCTTTCTAATGAGTACAGATGGTTTCGATACGCCTCATAGTTTTTGAGTAAATCGCCAAAAACGACTGGGAACTCACATCCGTGTGTCACTCGTAATGCATGCACAGCATAAGCAATATTCCCACCTACGTAACAACGAATTTTTATCATAGATATTACATTGTTATGTCTTGTACATAAGTAGAATTTACTGCTCTTTATCAAGGTTCTCACAGGAAACTGATACGTCCAATAGTTTTCAAGTACAGTAATTGGCCGACCAAGTGAGATTATTCCTCGGAGCGCTTTTGACTTTTACTTCAAACGAGGAAAAAAACATAGTCTGTTCCCCCGCCTTTTCCTACAAAAAAATGCTCCCAAAGGCTTATATTCTGGTAATGAACATACGTAGAATTTACTGCTCTTTATCATGGTTCTTACAGGAAATCGATACGTCCAATGGTTTTGGAGTAATTGGACGACAAACATAGAATACTCCTCCTCACCTGCACGCGAGATAAAAAAAACATTCTTTCCCTACCTCACCCACGCCTACATAATTTTGCTCGTTACGTTTTATTATTTTCTTTTTTAACCCGCGCCGTCCCGGGGACGTACTTCCACGTCCTCACGTTTTGTCACAGCTAATCCCGGGGACGTACTTCAACGTCCTGCAATTGCAAGGTTCATAATTTCCACAATTTTCAAAATTCGCGGGAGATTTTCGTTTCGCCCGGGTACCCAAGCCTCCCCTACCTGCCGCCAGGCGGGCAGCGTCCTAGACCCCGCGTGACCCGCGCTCGCCCTTGTCTCGGTCACTCACCTGCTAGCAGTGACCCAGGTCAGACATGGCGCGGAAAGGTCTCTCAGACGAGGAAATTGCATCCGTCCTGGAAGCCTTCACTGGAGACAGTGATTCTCCACTCGATGATGATGTGGTGGATCACGATTACGTCCAGCCAGAGGAAGAAATAAGTAGCAGTGATGAGGAGGTCCCTTCGCCCCGAAAAACGCGGTATGTGACATACCGTAAGGCAAGGGAAGGCCAGCCTGCTCCCCAACCACGTGCACAGCTATCTCTCCATCACGAATCTGATCAGGACGAGGATGAGGACGATGAGGATGACGGAGGCCTAGGACGTGATATCGCCGCGTGGTTGGGAAAGGAGAAAATATCACCACGTGGATCAGAAGGTGGGGCGAGACGACACATAAGGTATGGTCAAAGTACTTTGTCTGGGGAAGTGGCAAGTGGTGTGGTGGGATTGCTGGGAGAAAGGGAAAGTGTTGTGGCGGCAGCGCGGGGTGAAAGTGAGAGTGGTGTGGGGGTAGTGCGGGGTGAAGGGGCCAGTGGTGTGAGGGAGGCAGCACGAGCACGTGGTGCTCGTAGGCCTAGGGGAGAGGAGGTTGAGTCACTCCCCAGCATTTCTTTCGCCCCTGAATATTCCCAAACTTCCTCCCCACAGCCCCAGGATGTGGGGAAAGGAAAGAAAGGGAAGGGAAAGGGTAAAGGAAAGGGGAGAGGGAAGAGAAGTGCGAGTGATGAGAGGCGCCGCTCTCCACCTCCCCAACCTCCCCCACCACCCTCACCTCCCCACCCTGACGAAGGGGACGATGGTGACGTGGCTGGAGACAGTGGTGTCACGTGGAACTGGGAGGATGGGAGTAATTTTACTCCCATCACTCACCCTTTCACTGAGGAGTGGCGGTCAGGTTGCACGGCTCCAGGTGTAAATGCTGGTTCGTCACGGTTAGATTTTTTCAACTTGTTCTTTGGTGAGGCGTTTGTTGGGCGCATAGTAGAACAAACAAATATTTTTTCACAATCCCAGCGCCGTGAAAGTGAATGTTTAGGAACCACAAGCAGGCATTCAGAACAGTATGACTATCCTGTGACTATTTCAGAGATGTTCCTATTTTTGGCCCTGGTAATCTTGATGGGTGTGGTGAGGAAAAACCAAATTCCTGCCTACTGGACAACTGACCCAATCATCCTCACACCTTTCGTTGGAAAGGTGATGGGTCGTAACAGATTTCAGTATATTCTCGGCCGCCTCCACTTTTTTGATGCAGATGATCCAGCCAACGCAAATAACACCGATAAAATGAGGAGAATTAGGCTAGTATTTGATCATTTACGGGAAATGTTCCGCTCCTCATTTTATCCCTACAGAGACCTCATCATAGACGAGAGTCTTGTGTTGTGGAGAGGCAATATTTCCTTTAGGCAATACATACCCAGCAAGAGACACCGTTTTGGGTTCAAGATCTTTGTTATGTGTGACTGTAAGACTGGTTATCTGCAAGACATAGTCTTGTACACGGGCGCACAGATAGATATAATAGAAGATCGGAGTATAGGACTCTCTGGGGCCGTGGTGAAGACAATGATAGAAGAGTACCTTCATCGTGGTCATGTGTTGTACCTGGACAACTGGTACACTAGCCCTCTTCTCGCTAGGTTCCTCCACCAACACGACACCGGAGTCTGTGGTACAGTCAAGAGAAACCGTCGCCATATGGTCAAGATAGGGAGGAAACTTGACAAGAACGAGGTGGTTTTCTTCCAGGCCAATAACATCCTTGCAACCCTGTGGAACCACAACAGGGAACTTTGCTTCCTATCAACTGTTCACAGCCCCCTGATGCACCGCACAGACTCCGTGGATCACCGTAGCGAGAGGAGGCGCAACGTATGGAAACCAGAGTCTGTACTTGCCTATAATCTGAACATGAGGCAAGTTGATCAGTCAGACTCGATGATTTCAAGTGTTGACTGTGCCAGGACCACGATGAAGTGGTACAAAAAACTCTTTTTCCACTTGCTCGACATCACGGTCCTGAATGCCCACTACCTGCACGCAATGACCACCGGAGTATCCGAGACCTTTAAGGGGTTTGTGAGGGAGCTGGCACGTGAAATAATCGCCAAGCATGCCCAGGACAGACCCACACACCGCACCCGCGCCCCCCGGGCTGCTCAGACTCCCCAACGTCTTGCAGGCCGCCACTACCCCAGCGCAATCCCTTCCGAACCAAACCGTTGTAAACCCCAGCGTCGCTGCCATGTATGTAGGCACTCGACAGTCAGACCATCCACGCAGAGAAAAGACACAAGATACGAGTGTGTCGAGTGCAATGTTGCGTTGTGCCTTCTGCCTTGTTTCAAGGAATATCATAATTTCCTACACTATTGAAACTGTGTGGGAAGGCGAAATGACGCTCATGATAATGGTAAGGCCAGTCAGTAGGTGCTAAGTCAAATATAAAGTTGAAACAGGTGTTATTTTTTCAGAAAAGTAATGTATAAGATGAGAATTAGTGTAAGTGGAAAGAATTGTTATCAAAACTACACCCACTGTGTAAATCTGGTCAGTAAATATGTGATAGCAAGGAAATAAAGTGGAAACGGGTGTAATGTTAGCATGAATAAAACGTATAAGTTGAACATTACTGTAAGTTGTCATAATTGATGTCACGAGTACACCCACATTCTGGTCAGTAAGTATGTGATAGGAATTATATGCAGTGGAAGATGTTGTAATGTTAGTAGTAAGGTATTTTATAAGTTGATTACTAGTGTAAGGTGAAACAAATGATATCGCGATAACACTCCCTGTGTAAGTACGCACAAATATGACGCTAAGTTCCATCGTACGTTCAGAAATGATGTGATATCAATTATATCAAGTGTTTACATGTGCAATGTTAGTGGAGAATTATTATATAAGTACAAAAATAGGTTGTAAGTTGAATTAGTTGTCATAGCGACTTCACCGTGTGTGTTATTATGCGTTATTATTACGCTATATATTTACGTAAGGCCTGAAATAATCTCAAAACAGTTCTATAAAGTTGAAAAGTGTATAATAATATTAGAAAAGTATTATGTAAGTAGAAAAAGCACAATACGAGTTGAAACAACAGTCACAGCGAGTTCACTCACTACGTAAATAAGCGCCAACATTACGCTAAATGTTATCAAAAGGCCTGTGAATACGTAAAAACAGTTCAATAAAATGTAAAATGGTATAATGTTATTGTAGAAGTATTATGTAAGTAAAAAAAATTATATGTATCATGATTTTAGAATGTTAGCGATTCATCGTGACCAAGTTGGCCGATTTTCCTCGTTTCGCACGATGGTACAATGCTTAGTTCTGCTCTATTTTTGTATAAAATCCAATATACTCTTTTATCACATGTTTTTATGTTTGTAATAAATTCATTTCTACTTACTTTCATTGGTTTCCCAAACTTATAATACCATAGAAAACGTTTGAGGCTCAGACCGCCTAGGGAGAACACGGGGCCAGGTGGGACCAAGGCATACCTGGTTAAGCTAATTAGGGACCCCGGGGACCACTTTCTTTGCCACCGGCCATTGTTTCTGACCAAAAGCGAAAGTTTAAGCAAAAAAAAAAGGGTCGAAAAATGGTCGGGATTGGGGGGTACCAGTGGTCGAAAAGTGGTCGGGACGGGGCGGGTTAACTCAAAGCATACTCGTAAAATATCATAAGGTTTTTGATAGCGCTCTCAGAAACTCGACATGACCACCAGTCTTTTTGCTAGGTACTGATACTGAAGCTGAACGTTCTTGCATCTCATATGTATGTATGTAAAAAACATTACTTATTTGTGTAAAAAATACTGAACTATAGAAATAGGTCAATATACAAAGCAACAAAATAGGGATAACTCACTTCCTCCAGAGGTGTTGAGATGCTGGCAGTAGCTTGAAGATGAGGAGTTATGTAGCGTGTGAGCGTGTGTGTGGGGGGGGGGTGAGTGTGTATGCATGTGTGTGTGTGTCTGTGGTTGTGGCGTATTTTCTTCTCTCCTTGCAATACATTTGCCTAAAATACATGCGATGCACACAATAGATTTCTCCATGAACATTCGCTGCACGACATATGTATGTATATGTGGCTGTGACAAATTCCTTGTCTCTGACACTTGCGCTATGTTTTAGCTGTCAGTCAATGCATGAAATATTTCTCTGTGAACACTCGCTGCACTATTTTATATGTATATTTCACATTTAACCATACGCAATATAAAACATTATCACATGATTCCATCCCAACCTCCTCTGTTATTCCCGACTCTATGGCGTATGTGACTGCCTGTTTCCTTAACGACTGTTGCATATCTCTATGGCGTGCATAATGCCTGCTATGGTAGGTCAGTTATTTCACCAATTCAGTCACTATATGTTTCACAAATATAAGTACTGGCTTCACTATAGAAAGGTAAAACACTCCTCATTTACGGGCAGGGTGAAGCAAAGTGGAAACCCCGTTATAACAAACCAGACTCCTGGCTTAACGGCTGATAATGGGCCCCAATGATTTACAGACAATATATCTATGTTCCATAGACACAATCACTTCACATTATAATAAAAAACACTGTACAATCACAATATTTCAATAATGGTTTCTGCCTCAGGTGAGAGGGGGAAAATGGCGGGTTTAAAGAGACAACTGACAGCTGCGCTACTCTCCTGCCCAGCTGGTCGTGAGATACTGAGATATTTCTGCTACACACTGTCTCATCAGGTCAGTCACAGTGTTGTCAAATGCTTACCTTGGAACAGAGATGCACACACTAGAATGCACCAAAATTTGATGCAAATCAGCCTAAAACTTTTCTTTTGACAGCGTTTTTTTTGCTTAGGAACGCGATTCGCATGTCTGTGCTTCTTTCTACCAAACCACATGCAACGCAATTCACGTGACTGTGTCTGAGAGGGTTAAGTTAAATGCAGTATACCAGTCTGCTATCACAAATAACTAAAAGGCATTACCACACCAAAGGACTGATTAAGATAATTTCTAACTCTCCAATAATATCTCTCATGACTTGGATAATACTGTTTGGGACTTTGCAGGGCGCTCAACATCCACTCACTCGATGTAGTACCGCTTTGGGTGTCTGCCCTTTCCTCTCGTCCTTCCTTTCTTTTTTGTCTTTTTTTCCTTCATTTTTCTAACGATTTTAGGAGCCAAGGTGCAAAGTCATACCATACCATTCTCTCACCATACCACACGACACCACATCACATCACGCCACAGCAGAGCAGAGCACAGCACAGCACAGCACTGCACATTCTTTCCACTTCCTTCTGCCTACAGATGCCTTTACACTCCCTCTTCTGTCTTTCTTTCCTTCATTCTTTTCCTTTCCCTCTGCCTATGCTCTTTCATTCATTCTTTTCCCTTCCCTCTGCCTATAGGTGACTCTACACTGTGTGACAAGCTAAATGATTTCCTGTACACCAGGAAACCATTTACTATGCTGGGTGGTAACCTTATAACCAAATTATGGCACCTGGTGGTTTAGTGGGTAATTTAGGCGCTCCAATCAGATTCAGCCTGTGTAGGTTTATATCCATGGGGTGGTTGGGGTTTGTTGCTCACATGATGCCACTCAGGGATGAGTGAGACTGGTCACTCTCATTTTAAATGTCAGGACCAACTTGCCTAACCCCGGGCTCCTCCGCTCCTCATGGGGCAACATAGGATTGGATGATGGATGGACTTTGCAAATACTGTATACTATACAATAAAATTAAGTCTCTATACTCTACGACTTAAAACAGTGAAGGTAAATATATATGCATGCCTCCAGTCTCTTATGGTTATTTATTAAGTTTAGCCATTGCATTACATCAGTCTTGGCTAAGCTTACCAGACAGACAGGCTTTGTGCTGTGAGTGTTGTAGAGGACGGGTGGAAGGCGGCGGCGCAACGCGATGATCTGACTGCCAGTGCGGTTGAAGCGGGCACAGATGGAAGACTGGGCACATCGCTTCTCACCATAACGCAGTACCGGACTGTAATATTGTATGCATAATTAACAGTCTGACAATACATTCATTATTACACAAGGAAAGGAGAGCAAATTGGTAGCAGAATACAATAATCCCTCGATTATCCGGATGTCCATTATCCAAAAAATCCATTACCCGGACGCTGTGATCTGGCTGTTCTAAACCATCATTTGTACAATTGTTCATTTTATTCAGACACAATGCTTGTGTCTAGGTGGAAATTATGGTCCTGTGCACATTTTCGCCCAGCCAGACCAGTTTTTTCATGTTTTTTCATGTAACTGCTGGGTATGACCCTGCAGTGGTGACTGCTTGTCTGTTGTTGATGGGTCTGCTTGACCATGGTACTGAAATTGTTTGGCTGTGGTTTATAGGTCTGCCTGATCAGATAGTGTTAGACAACAAGAACAAGTATGATGTACTGTAGTGGCCTTTTACAATGGCTTTCAAAGTTTGGTTATGTACAAAGGGGGGGCCAGAGGATAAGGCCATTATCAGGATGGATCCACTTTCCCGACATGCCTTTGGCTCTATTACATCGGATAATCAAGGGACTAACACAAATACCACTACATTTTACCCCTTATTGGACTATTAAGACAATGAAATACTGGAAAAGCAAGAATACTGCAACAAATTATCAGACAGGTCAACATAATGCTCATGAAAGAGAGAACAGTCTCTTCAACTTACTTTCCAGTAATCTCAATACGTGTAATTACTACCTGCAATTCGTTACTGTAAACAGCCAGTCACATACAACAGCCAATCCCATATTACCTTTTTCAGGCTCAGGGGCACCCATGGCATATGAAGGTTCAAACCTGGGTTACCACAGTCAGTATCATTTAAGACGCAGAAAACCATCTTAAACCCTGGCAGGATTTAAAAGGGCAGAAAATCCTCCTACCATCTCCTCTATTTGAAACACAGTGCATTAATGCATACCTAGCTTCAACCCAAAACTTTTATTACGAATTATGAAGCCACCATGACATGTAAGCATAAGATATCTACGTTACAGAAAAATACGAGAGCAGTGAGAGGACAATGTGGAGGTTTGTCAGATCATATGACTGTGGTATGCAAGACCAAGCTGTGAGAAGTGACGTGGACCAAGAGAGACAAGAGTAGTCAGGGAGACAGACTGAGAGTCAAGAAGCTGAAGACCAAAAAAATGGCAGATGAATACAGGGCCAAAGACAGGGAGGAGTTAGAATCAGCAAATGGGAGTGAAATGCATCTGGACAGCTTGTGGAATGCATATAGGGATTGCTTTGTTAGGACTGCTAAAGAAGTGTGTGGTGTGGCACGAGTAACAATAAAGACGAAAGGTACGGATTGGTGGGATGAAGAGGTTACATGCGCAGTGGAGGAAAAGAGGAAGAAGTGGTTAGAGTGGATACAGGACAGGATTCAGCTGAAATAAGAACAGACTATATTGAGAGCAAGAAGCATGTAAAGAGACTAGTGAAGAGAAAATATATTGAGAGCATGAGGCACGTAAAGAGACTATTGAAGAGAAAAAAGAAGGAAGTAAATGATGACCTAGGAAGAAAATGAATGCAAATTACTCTGTAAATAGGAAGTTCTTCTAGAAAGCAGTGTGGAAATGTGGAAGTGACAGTGGAAAGAAATGTGAAAATGTGAAGGATATAAGTGAAGTATTATAAACACATGGGGACGAAGTAAGGATTAGATGGAAAGAATATTTTTAAAGTATGATGAATGGGAATGCATAGGGCAAAGCTGTTGTAAACATGATTGGTTTTGGGGGTGTGCAATAAAGGAATGCAGTGCCAGGAAATGTGACACTCGTAGCAGTGAAGAACACTTTGAAGTACCTGAAAAATTGGAAACCAGCTGGGGTTGATGAGGTTTATGAAGAGATTATTAAGTGCAATGGAGAGAGCAGAATGAAGTGCTTGCTGGAGATATGTAAAAAGGCATGGATGAGTGAAACTGCCAGTAGAGTGGAAAGAGGCAGTGACTGTATCCCTGTACAAAAATAACGGTGTGCGAAGTGAGTGCAGGAATTGTCGTGGCATAAGTTTACTGAGTGTTGCAGAGAAGGTGCAGTCAGACCCCTACTCATGAAGGATCAACTTAAGAAAAATCCGCAGATAAGAAAAAATTGTGTGTGTGTGTACCTAGTTGTGGTATGCAGTAAATGAGCTACGCTCGTGGTGTCCTGTCTCTCTTTCTCAGTAAGTAAAATTTTGCTTTGAACTCATTCAAGTTTTTAAACTGGATGATCTCTTTGTCCAGGCTATTCCACAGGTCCATGCATCTATATGGAAAGCTATAATTCTTGATATCCTCCAAGCAACTTCGTTTTTTCATTTTCATTCTGTGTCCTCTTGCTACTCACCCATCCCACAGAAACAGATCTTTTCTTTCAACTTTCTCTACTCCCATCATGGCCCTGAACACTGCAATCATGTCGCTGACCTTTCTCCTTTCTTATAAGGAAAGGCAGATCCAGCTTTTCCAGCCTCTCTCTGTATGACAGATCTACCAGGATGGTTGCTGATCTTTGTGTTCTCTCGATCTTGTTTATATCTTTCTTTTTCTGTGGGGACCACAATCCTGCCGCATATTCCAACCTGGGGCGGATCATGGCCACTAACAATTTTTTTATCATCTCCTCATCCATGTAATGAAATGCCAGTCTTTTGTTAGTCAATAGATTGTACATCTCTCTATTTAGTTAATGTGTTTTTCCAGTGACAAACTATCCTCGACCAGCACTCCCAAATCTTTCTCTTCTCTCGCTTTTGTGATTGGTTCATTACCCATCATATTGTTCAGTTATGGCCTCTTGGTACTTTTATCCATTTCCAATATTTTACATTTTTTTGCACTGAATTTCATTTCCCACATCCAGCTCCAATCGTGAATCCTATCCAGGTCTTCCCCTAGCATTTTACAGTCTTCCTCAACTTCTACTCCCTTCAAGATCTTTGCATCATCAGCAAACAGACTTGCATAACTGTTCATTCCATCTACCATATCGTTTATGTAAATCAAGAACATTACTGGCGCTGACGCCGAGCCCTGTGGGGCTTCATTTGTTACTTCCCTCCATCCAGACATCTTGTCCTTTATTACTGTCCTCATCTGTCTGTCTCTCCAGAAGTCTCTCATCCACTCCAGGAGGTTTCCCTTCAGTCCTCCTATGTGTTCCAATTTCCACATTAGTCACTTGTGGAGCACCTTGTCAAAGGCTTTCTCCAATTCTAAATACACACAATCCACCCAGCTGTTTCTCTCCTGTGGCACGTCACTGGCTCGAGTAAAAGTTCAACAAGTTGGAAACACAAGACCTTCCACTTCTGAATCCAAACTGACTTTCAGCCAAAATGTTCATCTCCCCCAGATATTTCATCCATCTGTCTTTCAGGATTCTCTCGCACAATTTTGCAACTACGCTGGTCAGGGACACTGGTCTATAATTCAGGGGTTCTTCATTGTTTCCTCCCTTATAAACTGGTACAACACTGGCCCTCTTCCATTCCCGAGGCACTTTCCCTTCTTCCAGAGAACATACAATTAAACCGTGAATCTTATCCACCAGTTGTTCTCTGCATTCTTTCAGTACCCAAGCAGAGATTCCATCCGGTCCTGGGGCCTTCCTTACATCTTGAGTTTCCAGTAATTTATACACTTCCATTACTTCCACTTTTATATCTTTTATCACTATATTTCTAGTCACCCCCTCCCCTTCCACAAAATACCTTTCCTTAGTGAAAACTGATTGGAAACATTTGTTCATTACTTAAGCTTACACTGCTGCATCTTTATAGACCTCTCCAACTACTTTCAGTTTGGTGATTCCTTCCTTTTGTTTCAATCTGCCATTAACAAATCTATAAAACAATTTGGGTTCATCATCACATTTGTCAATTATACCTTTTTTCAAAGTTCCTTTCTTCCTCTCTACATATTTTTGTATATTCATTTCTAGTTCTTCTCTATTCTTCCTTTGTTCTATTACCTCTCTTTCTCCAGTTGTTCCATGCCATGTCCTTCTTTTTTTTTTTTTTATGTGAGGAAGAAGGAACCAAAGGCCATGAGCCCACAATAACAGTTCCCTCCAAAAGAAAAACAAAATACAATAGACAGCCAAATTCAAGATCCGATCATTTCAAGATGCCTGGACACACTGCATTTGAAAGACTGGAGATCATAGGCAGCAGGAAATACAGACAGAGGGAGACAGTTCCAGAGTTGACCTGTTGCATAAATTAAAGACTGGGAGTAATGGTTAACTCTTGCATTAGAGAGCTGGACAGAAAAGGGATGAGAGTTTGCTGCTAGACGGGTGCTACGCACCCGTCGTAGAGGTGGAGGAATGCATGCAGACAGGTCAGAGGAGCAGTGACCATTAAAGTAGCGACAGATAAGAGATAAAGATGCAACAGTGCGGCGAAGAGACAGAGGTTGGAGGGAGTCAGTAAGAGGAGAAGAGATAATGAGACGAAAAGTCTTTGACTCCACCCTATTGAGAAGAGCTGCATGTGGGGAGCCTCCCCACACATGAGAGTTGTACTCCACACAGGGGTGGATAAAATCCCTGTATAGAGTCAACAATTGTGCTACCATACACCTTCTGTTTGTGTGTGTGTGTGTGTGGGGGGGGGGGCACTCAGTCATAGAAAGGATGGAAGGGATGGAGTCAGATGCAGACACTGACAGGGAGGTGAGGTGATAATTGCAGTTCAGGAAGGGTAGGGGATAAGTGAAGGAGTGGAGACAATAATGGGCTTTAATCTGAGAGAGAGAGAGAGAGAGAGAGAGAGCACAGAAGTAGGTATGGAGTAGAAAGGTGAGAGGGTAAAAGGAAGAACTAACTCTGTCCTCAGTAATTATGGGATTAGGGATGGGTTGGAGAGGAGAGGAGAGGAGAGAGAGAGAGAGAGAGAGAGTATAGCACATAAGTAGGTATGGAGTATAAAGGAGATGGGGTTGTGGGAAAGAACTTTGTGTCCTTAGTAATTATGGGATTAGGGTTGGGTTGGAGAGAGAGAGAGAGAGAGAGAGAGATTTAAGAAAAAAAAAACAACAACATATGAAAGACCTTTAAGAACCAATTATTTCCATAAGCTGGGGACAGCCTGTATATGGAAGAATTATAAAGTAAGAGAGATATCAGAAGTCCTAGTGAGTGATGAATTGGGTGGCCTGAGGAGGGGTAGAGGGATGTGTGGATTAAACACTTGCAGTGGGCCAGACAGTGAAAAAGGTGTGTGCGATGGACTATAAGGTGTTTATGGCATTTGAATTTGGCTTCCCCCCCCCCCATTTTTTTTTTCTTTTCTTTTCTTTTCAGGAACAGGCTATGGGCTCCTGGCCTTTGGTTCCTTGTTCCTTGCATAATAAAAAAAATATATATATGGATCTAGAAAAAGCATATGACAAAGTAGACAGACAAGTGTAGGGGAAGGTTTTGTGCATGTTCGATGTTGATGGTATGTTGTCAGGTGCCATCCAAGAGTTTTTATGATGGTAGTGAGGCATGTGTAAGGGTAAATGGGCATCTAAGTGAACGATTCATCATCAATGTGGGCGTGAGACATGGTTATGTATGTCCCCATGGTTGTTCAATATATAAATACAAGGAGTGATGAATGAAGTAAAAATATAAGTACTGGAAAGAAGGATGGCATTGGTAATGAATGGCAAAGGATGGAATATCTCAAATCTGTTGTTTGCTGATGATGCAGTGCTACCGGTACTTGCAAATAATGGACAAGAGCTTGGTAGACTAGTACAGAGGTTTGTATATGTCTGTGAGCATAGTGCCATGAGAGTAAATGTAGAAAAGAGTAAAGTGATGGTTATGGTGATGTTTTGGTGAATGAAGAGAAACTAGAACTGGTCGGAGAGTTCAAACAGCTGGGTGCAGTGACAGAAAATAGAGGAAAATATCCAAAAGAAGTGGAAAGTAGAGTGACACAAGGATGGAAAGCAGCTGGTACTATGAAGGCCATGATAAGAAACAGAGGCTTGAGTGTTGCAGCTATGTGAGGCTTACATGAAAAGGGGTGATAGTGCCAACTTTAACATTTGGATGTGAGATTATGGTGTGGCATGAAAATGAAAAGTCAAGCATAAAAGCAGCAGAGATGGATCTGCCGAGAAATGTATGTGGGGTACAGAGAATGGATTGGATAGGGAATCATGTGATTCGTGAAAGATGTGGAGTGAGGAAGTTTGTGGACACCAGAATCGAGAGGAGAAAACTAAGTTCATATGGAGAGAATGGATGACAGTACAGGGGTGAAAAAGGTACAGTTATTTCTGAGCAAATCTGAAGGAGGGAGGAGGCGAGGTAGGCCAAGAAGGTGAAGGGATATGGTGGATGTGTTTGTGAGGAAGAGAAGTATGGAAGTTGGTGAGGCTTAGGGATTAGCAAGAGATTGGGCTGGCTTGATGAATTTTGTGCAGAGAAATGAATGACCAGGGGTTTGGTATCCTTTTTTAACACTATACCGTTTGGAATGGCCTTATCAGAGAGGTATACGTGAGGTTACAGAATGTGATGAAATTTTTTGGCCTATTAGACGAAGCCCGGATTTTGAGGGCTTGAATGATGATTGAATGGATGTGTTGCCCAATGAACTGGGCAAACTCTGAATGTTTGGACACTGCTACTACTCCACCCTGCTCTATGATGGAAAAGGAGGTTCGGCTGATGATGATGATGATGATGATACAGAAAAATGTAATATCTACATTACAGAACTATACCATATATACATTACAGAACTATACCAAATCTACATTACAGAACTATGCCATATCCAAATTACAGAGCTTTATTGAAATTAAATACAAGATTTTATTCTGGAAGAGTTGAGGACAAAACATTAAAATACTCAACTATGCACTCTTACTGTATTAATACATTACAGCAGGGCTATTCAACTATCCTAAAGTAGGGTCAAATAATGAAACTCAAATTAACAAAAGGGCTATACATTATTTTACCTGTATTTTCCCCCCCCTCTATCTAAACACTTATACACAGAGAAGAACGATAAATTCATATATTATTTGCATTTACATTTTCCACTATACACATACCATAAATAAAAAGAAAAATGGAAAACTTTCTATTTTATGCTTGTTTATTTGTTTATTTTAATTTTTCTGAGTCAGTCACAGGGCCACACAAAAATGAAAAAAGGGCCGGATTTGGCCTGTGGGCCGCCAGTTGAACAGCCCAGCATTACAATACTGTACTGTCACACTGTATTGTATCATTTATAAACATTCTGACACACTTGCATGATTCTGCCTTGGTCACATAATGACAGATCTCCATGATGTTTGATCTCTGGCAGCCTTCCTATTCAGTCCCTTATCCCTGAGATCACACTCTATGACCTCATCCCAGGCCTTTTTTGGTTTGCATCTCGCTACCCTACCCTCAATGTTCACAACTCTCACCTTCCACACCTAAATGTCATTTTTCATCCACTCAACATGCTTAAACCATTTCAATCTACTCCTCCTCATCACAACATCAATACATTCAAGTCCCATCCTCCCTCTCAACTCTTTAATTGTAATCCTAGCCCCCCCAGGCCTCACATTCAAGGATGAACTACAGATCAATCTAATCATTGCCATTTCTGTACATTTGAGGTTATGAATATCCTCTTCCTTTACTGTCCTGGTCTCACTACCGCACAGCATTACACTCCAAGCACATGCCGCATACAAGTACAGTATCCTTTAGCATACTGTAGAGGGAGAGCCCTCTCAATGTTAGGATGTAATATCTCCCTAAACTTCCTCCATCCACTCCTTTCCCTAGCCTGTGCTAGCTCCAGTCCATATTATGTACTACAAAACACCTTCACAAACTCAAAAGACTCAAGCAAGATCAATCCTTTCATGCCTCTCAATTTCTGCATGCTCTCCCTGAAAACAGAATTATTTCACAGCCTATCTCTAATACAGTACAACTACATTTTTTATGCACCCACTTATCACAAACATTGCACAGGATGGAGTTACTTCCCACACCCTTATAGCAAACTGCACATAGCCACACTCCCTTTGCTTTGACATAATTCCTACTACCCCTAAATATCTTCACTATTGTTTTATCCGTATTTACTCTCGAACCTTTAGGTCCCATTCTGTCTCTCCACTTCCAAAAATTTCCTCCATCTCTCTTTCATTCTCTGCAATCAACACCAGGTCATTAGCATATGATACCACCCATGGGAGTCCATTTCTGAAGTCATGTGAGAGAGCTTCAAGCACCATGACAAACAATAAGGAGCTCAAGACTGACCCCTGATGCATGCCAACATTCATGGGAAACCCATCACTAAAAGCTCCACTAACTCTTATCTGGGTGCGAGCACCCACAAACATAGCCATAACTACTCTCACCAGCCGTTTCTCAATGCCAAGCTTTCACCTTGTCCACTTACCACTTTCCCAAGAACATGTCAAAGGCCTTCTCCAAATCAACAAAAACAAAGTACAGCTCCCTTTTCTTTCCTACATATTTTTTCTGAAGCTGTTAGAAAATGAATACAGCATCAATGGTCCCTTAGCCTGGGATAAACCCAAACTATATCTCATAAATATTCCCTCTTTCCCTTATACCTTCTAGGACTTCCTCCATTACCTTCATCATCTGGTCCTAAAGATTTATGTCTCTATGATTTCCCTCTTCTTCCCAGGGCATCAACCCTTTCCCCATACAAATTTACAACCACCCTTTAGCCAGTCACCTGAGACAATAGCCTCATACATTATCAAATTGTCAAACCAGTAACTAAACCCACTTCCACATTTCCTGCAGCCTTCAACATTTCAGCACTCAACTCAGACACATCCACCACCTTCCCTATATGCATCCTGCTCACTGCCCTGCTCACAGTAGCAGAATCTATCAAAGGCCTAGACCCAAACAGGGTATCTACTGATTCCTAAGCTTCACTGGTCCAGTCAAGCTCCTCATTCAGCAACCAGCTACAATACTCTATCCTGGCATCTCTAATACCCTCACCATCCACCATTACCTTTATTTCATCATTCTTCAACCTCTTGTTTGCCTATGATATCCCTGTTTTACCTCTTCATCTGATCTGCTACATAAATACCATAATCTTCCTTTTGACACTATTTAGGTTATCCAGCAAAAGTCTCTGAGACTCAGATTTTGCCCTTACACCTCCTTTCTGACCTATGCTTGGAAGCCAAGTACAGTAATCGTGTCACCACCCCTCTTCCATTCTGGAATAGTCTTCTTATCTCCTTAACTGTGGCTTATACACCCTCATCCCACCACCATGTTACCTTGTCTTGGAGGGTCCCTTCCTTATCCACACACTGAATCAGTAACTCTTAAGAGATTTTTCTTGACAGCTCTTTACTGCTCATTAACATTTATGTGTACAACTCCCTGTTTGGCCAGGTAACATCAAAGACATCAACCACTATATTACAAGGACATGACTTTTATTGCCTCTGCCAATGAAGTTGGGAGGAGGTATTGTATTTACCCTTGTTTGCTTATTTATTTATTCACAAGATACCTAAAGAGTTACTGATAGATTTTAATTACCTGGTAAATTTTGTGGATAGTGGGTCATGGGTCATGCAAGAGTTGGTTAAATTATTGGTGGTAACCTGAATCTGAGTCATGGTTCAGGACTCCCCCCCCCCACACAAGATCTAAATTTTCAATGAAATTTTGTGGATATATGGGTCATGGGTCAAGAAGCTGATTAAATTTGTCTCGTATAAGCACTGTCAGCAGTATGTCTTCTCTGGGCAGTCTACTTGTTTTATGCTAGCTACTGTAACAGTAGTGCTAGAAAGGGATGCTTTTGCATGGTGACACTTATCACCAAGCAGCTCTGCTGCCTGGTGATGCAAATGTCCCTCACTCTACTCATTTCCCCTAAGAGGTGGATGGTGGACTGCAAAAGGGCAACTTCAGCCTGCAGTTTTGTTGGTTCACATTCAGATGAACATCTATCTATCTATATACCTAGGCTGCTTCCCCCAAGGAAAGGGAGGTAGCCTAGACAGGACGACACACTCCCCATTTACTCATCCATTCAAACACATTCATTCGCATCTTAGCCCCAAGGGGAGAACGGACAGATCCTCACCGCACCACACCGCACAAGGGTCAACTGCGCAATGCAATCAGATGAACATTGAGCTACAATAATATAAGAGGTTTTGGGAGACCTCTATACAGGTTTAATGGAAATTGTTTCCGACTCTTTCAATAAAAAAGCTCATTTAAAAGAAACTCTTGTTACTAGCAGAAACAGAATAAATACTGAAAAAGACTATCATAATGACTGGGTTAACTGATAAGTTACAGCATGCAGACTCTGATACACACTGTCAATACAACACTTCAACTTTCAAATGCATCACTCGTACTACAGACATCCCATTCCTATCAAACTTCACCACTAATGGAACAGGAATGAATTCTGGCAATCACTCTCACTTCAAGGAAGAATTCCAGAGTCATGCAGTGGAATTATCAATCGATGAAAAAAATAATAATAATAACAGTAATGGTCACAAACATTCACAGTACAGTACAACTGTACAAAATATACCAATCTACTCTAAACAAAAATTGGCTGGTAGGAAGCAGGAAGAATGGAACAAATGAATATCATTTTACGAGATCAATGTTTGATAAACTAGACGATATTCTTTAGTAATAATGAGTTAAATGACTGTGAGCATTTTTTGGGGTCAGAGCACGATGCATTAATCTTTTCACAGCAATGACGTCTTTTACACTTTATTCTTGTTACCACTGCATCATTTTATACTGGAGAGATCAGATATAATCTCCACTAACCTTCAATAAAAAAAGCCTACCACACAATGAATAAAACTATTTGGAGGAAGGAAGAATAAGCTATACTGAGTGACATGCCAAATGGTTTCCTGTACACCAAGAAACCATTTACTATGCCGGGTGGTAACCATGTAACCAAATTATGGCGCCTGGTGGTCTGGTGGGTAATTAAGGCACTCCAGTCGGATTGAGCCTATTTAGGTTTACAGTATATTCAAGGGATGGTTGGGGTTTAGTGCTCACATACTGCCACTCAGGGACGAGTGAGGCTGGTCACTCTCATCTTAAATGTTTGGACCAACTTGCCTAGCCCTGGGCTCCTACGTTCCTCATGGGGCAACATAGGATTGGATGATGGATGAAGAATTAGCTAAGTATAAAACGAAACCATCATAATGAAAGGGTTGCTGATGATGTTACTGTGGCCCAAGACTCATCTAAATGTCAACCCAGAAGACTGAAGGCTTAAGATGCCCTCTCCATTGTCCTCCTTTCAGAGATATGAAGGGAGTTGAGAAGCATTTTTAGTGCAGGGCAGCTGTCCAACTGTATTTGCACCACCATGGATAGGTGTTCCTCCCCAGCACAATGACAGGTTTAAAGTAGGTTACAGGAAAACATCTGGACTGTCACTCGGTTCAGTGTTGCCTATAGATACAGCTGCGCTGATTGAGTGGATGGTGGTAAGTTTTAAAGGATGACTGTAAACTCCTTAGAAATGTAGGGGGATGCTGTCATCCAAAGATAATCCAGTCACCCAGAAAGGCATGTACTGGAGGACATCTGCCCCAAATCAGGTACGATCTGCTCCAGGAGTAGTGTTACCCCCTGCCACCCTGCTCTCGTTCATGAGGCAATGGCGCACTACGCGTGTGGATATGAGGCAGGAGGCAGAGCTTTTCCTTATACTGTAGTTTGATACACTAAATCAACATATTAACATGCAGTTGAATGATCCACAGAGGATATGATAAAATATGGAATTTCTATGAAGGTACATGGTTACAATATATAATGTTGCTTTCAAAGAAGAAAGTGGTGGCGAGGTGGAAGAGGTAGGGTGATGGAGAGGGGTGAGGTAGGGGAAGGGAGAGAGTGGAGAGGGGAAAGTCAGGAAAATGGGAAGGTGAACGGAGGAGGTGGGAAGCACTGAAGCACCATGAATGGGAGACGAAGGAAGGAGGAGAAAGGGAATGAAGCTGTCCACGTTTCAACTGGGTTATTATGGGTGGATGTGGATGTGATAGGAAGCGTTATGAGGAACACACTGAGGTGGTTTGGCCATGTGGAGAGGATGGAGGGTGAAAGACTGACGAAGAGAGTGTATGTGAGTGAGGTGGAGGGGGGAAGAGGGAGGGGGAGGCCGAGGATGAGATGGAGGGATGGGGTGGAGAGGTATATGAGAGAGGGGGGTGTGAGTTGGGAGCAGGGCAGTGAAATGACGGGGGACAGGGCGACTTGGAGGCGATTTGTTTGTGGCCACCCCAAACGGGATTGAGGCATCTGGCAATAGATAGATAGATAGATATCTCATCTCCCTTCAGTCACTGTCTTACATGCCTCTAGAGGGGTGAAGAGTAGGCCTTATGGGGACATCCAGGTCCTAAAATCTCAAATGGTCTTAGTAGTCGTAAACTTTGGTGTGTTTGTATCCTTGCAGTTCACAAGCTGTTTTGTCGCTTCATTCTCACTTCGGTATTCCCGTTCTCCTGATCCTCCCTCCCCCCTCTTCCTTCCCTTAATGTAAGTAACACCACATACCATCAAAGTGATTCCACATTATATCCTAAGTGGATCATTCAACCGCATGTTAATATGTCAATTTACTGTACTGAATTACAATACCTAATATGAAAAATCTCTGTTGTCTGCCTCCTTCGAATTGTAGTGTGCCGTTCCCACGAGTGAGAGTGTGATGACACGGGGTAACAACACTCCTAGAGCCAACTGTGCTTGGAAAAGAACATATATACCAAAAACTAAATGATGGAACAAAGTGGGGAAGGCATGCTGGAAGGTGATGTGTTATGGTGGGAAAGGTCATCACTAAGTAAAAAAGATATGTGTAGGTCTACTTGGTGAGACCACTTCCCACATGAATGTAATCATGCAACAGAAAGATAAAATTGATGTTATGAAAAAATAAGCACTCAATTGCATGAAATGCTAATACAGATGACTAATATAGACAGACAAAATTAGACCTGTATACTCAGAAACCACAAACTGTATACTACTTACACCTTTGGTCTGCGAGTGTCCCAAAGAGACACCCCTTCACGTGAGTTCGCTGTGACCACAAAGAATGACTCGACTGGATGGAACTGGACTGCGTGGAAGGCATCATGATACCTTGCCAGGCAAACTGGGTCTGCCAGCAAGAACAACACTGTAATATTTCATCTCCATTCTCTACAGCGTATTATGATAACTGTCTGGGATGGCTGAAAGTTTGAGAAGTATGCAAAGATCAAGGAAGAGTATTGAAATAAGGCAATACAAGAGGGAGAGTGATGTGTCATGAAAGGAGGAGAAGTCATTACTGAGTAAGAAGATAAATGTTTAGAGAGCATTTTACCGAGACAAACTCTTACAGGATGTGACATCAGACAGATGTAGACGAAGTTCTTATTAACCAACATTGTTCTAAAATTCCTACATTTACATGGGATATGAAGATCCAAAGGAAGGTTCTCTGATCTCACTGGAGCTGTGAATAACAGCAGAAAGGAGGCCCAACATACACTCTTTCTCATTTAAGCTGCAGGAGATAGAAGGTTCCCTGCAACAAATGTATTATAATGATTGATATGCACACTCCTGTACCAATACAAACAGAATGACTTTCCAGCCCCTCATTCTTACCCCTGTTAATCACTGTTTAGGAAATACAGAGAATATACAATTAGTATTCTTTCTATCCTATCACCTGGGATAAAAGATCCACTACAGCAAAGAATATACTGCAGTTAAATTAGTTCAATAAACAAGTAGATAAAAATTCCTTACCCTTCTAATATACAAAAGCAAGTTATTTTCTATTTCTTACTAGAACAGTTTCACATATTGGTCTGCAGTTAACGCAGGAACACCCCTGGGCCTTAAGCGATAAACACACATAGCTATACCACTCTCCAATACATAATATTCACACTCACAATCCCAACACATCATACTCATACCAACTATTTTCCTCCTATCCACAAATCTTTACCTGAGGATAAAGACTCCCGCATGTCATATAGCAGCACCTGGCCATCCTCCCCTGCACTAGCAAAGACGGAATCACTGGTAGGGCTGACTGACACTCCATACACTGCCTCACGGTGCAGGAATACATCCACAGTCTCACCACTAGGAGGAGAAGGAACAT
The DNA here is from genome assembly GCF_032717465.1 of Coenobita brevimanus. Lineage (NCBI taxonomy): Eukaryota > Metazoa > Arthropoda > Malacostraca > Decapoda > Coenobitidae > Coenobita > Coenobita brevimanus. The sequence goes on from NC_137023.1 coordinate 40,831,478, forward strand.
ATGAGCACACACTCAAATCACTGTCATCATCATCCCATCCAAGGGGGTTGGTAGGATCCAGAGACATGAAAGGAAAAATTGGAAAGAAAAACATGCAACCAACTGTAGCAGACCTATTAACTTAGTTCATTTTCATGTCATTCACGGCTTTAGAATTCTCAGCTCCAATCCACAAGCTACAACAGCAACAATAAGTTGCTTCATAAAAGTCTGTGAAGTAGTCGTTTAAAAAACTGAAGAAAATGTGTATAACCAACATGATACACATCTTTGATTTAAATTTATCTGTTCACTTCAATCAATAGCAAATTCTATTCCTTTCCTACCTTCCCCACCTTATATTCTCACCTTGACCAACCATATCTCCTATTACCGTCATTTTCAACCCGATTCAATCTCTTCACCAACAGTAGGACACCAGTCCATTCAACTGTGGGCATTTCCTTGGATTGCATACCTCAAAGACCCTTGAAAATCAACAGACTGGGGCCTTAACAGAGACCTTTTGTGTGTGATGAACAGCATAACCAAAAGCAGCCCTGTTAATAAAACTCAGGTCCAAAAAGAGCATGTCTATACTCCTGTAAACGAACAGAATATGATTTACCGGTACCTCTGTTCACCTTTCTCTAGAAAAGATAGCTGCTTTACCAGATTGCAACCTCTACTGCTATCTTTCTGCATAATAAAAAATTAAAATACTTAAAATGTTTACTGTATTACAACCCACATTTTCTAGCTCACCATCAGAATCTCATGCAGCAGTCTTCACTGATAATTCATATGTAACCTATTGCAGATGGCAGTCATGTACAGTACAGTACACCATAAAAACTCAACTATCTAAGGCCCCAGAGACCATTTTATCCAAGGTTCCATAAACATCACTACTTGAGACCCCTTAAACTCACGTTCTCAGGTCGTGAACTATAACTTGCTCGTCATTGCCAGCAGAAAATATCTTAGTGTTGGCAGAGTCGAAGCTGAGGCAGAAGATGTTGCTGTTGTGCTCTCCCTTCATGGCCCGTGGGTGATAGCTGCCGGACAAAGCACAGTTCACGTTCCATAGCAGCACTCGCCGATCATCACCCCCTGCAGGTAACATGGCAATTTGCACATCATTATCACCATCATCCTCACTCTAATTCAGACTAGATAATGGGGTAGGTAGTACAGTGGCACTGTAGCAGTAGTAGCTGCAACCCAAGGCCCATCTGAAATGTGAACCCAGTGGACAGCAGGCTAAAGATGTCCTTCTTATGCAGTCCATCCTCCTCCTCTTAGGGGACAGGGGTGAAGATGAGGGATATTTGTATAACCACACAACACATCCACCATATGAAGGTGCCCTCATGATGAGTGCGTAGAGTCCAGAAGGAGGAATGAGAAAGCGTAAAATTAGGAGAACTACGAACACTGTGTGCAGAGAAAGGGTTTAAGTCTTTTATTAACCAATCAAACCACAGAAAATTTGGCTTTATTTTCTTTCCTTTATGGTACCAGTACAGTAACATTTACTACTTTTTTCCATACAAATCCCTTGAAGGTACAGGGGCCCCTATGCTAGAGAACCAGAGTCCAATTTATTTAGGGGTAGATGACAAGCCTGTTCCCCCAAATATTGTACTATATCATTACATGACTGAACTTCTGCTTGCAAGGTAAGGCCATCACTCAACCTGCTACTTTCTAAAATGAATTAAGAAACAAATTCCTATCTACAAACTTAGCAACTCTCCAACCAGTAGTGGGTGGATATCTCATATACTGTAATAATACAGTGATTCCTTGGTTATTCCACACTTGGTTGTGATTTTCATTAACACTGCTAAATGGAAAATCTGCACTCCTGCCATTACCACGCATTATTGGGCTAAAAATCTGTTATCACACACATGAGCTGGTTTCTGTCGGCAATGAAGGTGCAAAATCTGTAAATGGCTTGAAGAGATTCAGACGAGGCCCTACTCAAGGAGTTAATCGCAGATGATGAAGACCATTAACTCTCCACCCCCTAGCCTCAGAACCCCTTACCTCAGGCCCATCTCAGGTTTCATATATGTTTCATCCTTATTGTGCCCTTTTCATCATTTTCTGTTAACCTAGCCATGCTTATATGTGTTCCTAATACTTATCATTATAACATGTATGTATTTAGTGGGTCTACATTGGTGTAAAGGGGAAAGTTTGGGTTTACAAGTGGGGTGCCTGGTACCTATATATCTCTCTATCTATAGCCTGACGCCTTAATCCTGCAAAGGGTGGCCGCAGACAAAATGCCTCCATGTCGCTCTGTCACCCACCATTTGACTGCCCTCCCCCCAACTCATTCCCCTCCCCTTCATATACCTCTCAACTCCATCCCTCCACCTCATCCTTGGTCTCCCCCTCTCTCCCTCCCTCCACTTCACCTACATACAACCTCTTAGTCCGTCTTTCATTCTCCATTCTCTCCACATGCTCAGACCACCTCACTGTATTTCTCCTAATTTTCTCAATCACATCCATATCCACCCCACAACGTTCTTTCACTTCATTCGTCAACCTGTCCCTCCATGTCCCACATGCTCCTCTCAGGCAACTCATTTCCACTGCTCTCACTCTTGACTTGTTCCCCTCTAGCAAGGTTTGCACCTTGCTTTCATAGGTCAGGGTAGGGATCACAATACAGTACTATCATACAGTGACTTCTGAATTACCATTACCCCCTCCCTATTTCTCATCACTGCTTTTAGTGAACCAAAAACCTTCCCTCTCTGCTGTACCCTTCCAAGCACTTCATCACCAAAACTTCCATCCTTACTCATCAAACTACCCAAGTACAGTACATCCCCCTAGTACGCACCAATATGGGCGGCAGAGGACGTTGAGTACTAGGAATTCACGTACTGTGAATAAATAACCTTATGGGAAAAATTACATATGGGCAGCACCCCCCCCTCATGGGCAACCCTTGAGACACCTTTCAGACTTAAGTATTGTACTATACAGGGAAAGTATCTAAGATATATTACCTAAGATAAAGTAAACCTACAAGATCATGGCTTTACTAGGTAAATCATTGGTGGTAGGTGGTGGCGACCATCATCCACTCACTTGATGTAGTGTTGCCTACTTCTTCCTTAGCCTTCATCATTCTTTTTCTGTGCCTGCCCTCCTCTCTTCCTATCCATCTTTCCTGTCACTTCTTATTGCTCTTCTTTAATTTACAGGTGACTTTACACTGAGTGACAAGCCAAATGGTTTCCTGTAAACCAAGAAACCATTTACAACGCTGGGTGGTAACCATATAACCAACCCATACATGCTACCAACGTGTCAACAAGTGGGTTGGTGGAGGGTTAGTGTCCCTCCCCGTAAAACAAATAACTCAAGAGTCAAATGGCCTTCCCTTATGGGATTATGGCCTCTGGCAATAGATAGATAGATAGATAGACCTTTACCTGTTATCGCTTCTTGAGGGGACAATGTTCTGTGCTCGGGGTAAACCCGGATTTGGGCCACTTTTAGCTGCCTGTCTCGCATACAAAGAGTTCAATTCGCGTACTATTAAAAAAAAAAAAAAAAAAAAAAAAAAAAAAGGTCCTCGCGTACTCAGAACTCGCGTACTGTAGGGATGTACTGTACTTAAATGCACCCACATTCTCCATATCCTCACCATCCAACCTCACTGCGCATTCTGTGACTTCGTTCCTCTCAAACACCATAACTTTACTCCTGTTTACATGAACTTTCAGTTTCCTCTTCTTACACACTGTCCCAAATTCATTCACCAAAACTTGCAACTCCCATTCATCTTCACTCAACAATACTATATTATCAGCAAACAGCAACACCAGAATCTTCCACACCTCACCCTCATCCATTACAGCCATCCCCACATCCACTGCCCTACCTTGCACCTCCTTAACTACCCCATTCATTAATATATTAAACAGCCAAGGAGACTTCACACATCCCTGTTTCAATCCCACATTTAGATCAAAGAACTCACTCAGCTCACCATCCACTCGCATCATAGCCCTTGCTCCCTCATAAATACTCTTCACAGCACTCAACAAATTTCCTATCCACTCCATATAATCTTAATACCTTCCACATACCTTGCCTATCTACTCTGTCATATGCTTTCTCCAAATCCATGAAGGCAGCATACACTTTCTTTTCCTTCTCTAGATACTTCTCCACTAAACATCTTAGAACAAATATATGATCTATCCATCCACTCATCATCCAATCCTACGTTGCCCCATGAGGAGCGTAGGAGCCCGGGGTTAGGCAGTTGGTCCTGACATTTAAGATGAGAGTGACCAACCTCACTCATCCCTGAGTGGCATTATGTGAGAAATAAACCCCAACCACCCCTTGGATATAAACCTTCACCGGCTCAATCCGATTGGAGCACAATAATTACCCACTAAACCACCAGACGCCAAAATTTGGTTATATGGTTACCACCCAGCGTAGTAAATGGTTTCCTGGTGTACAGGAAACCATTTGGCTTGTCACTCAGTGTACAGTCACCCACAGGCAGAAGGAAAAGGAAAGAATGAAGGAAAGAAAGACAGAAGAGGAAGTGTAAAGTCACCCATAGGCAAAAGGACGAGGAAAGAATGAAGGATAGAAAGACAGAAAAGGATGGAAGAGAGGAAAGGGCAGACACCAGAGACAAGCAATATATCGAGTGAGTGGATGGTGAACGCCCCCATCTACCACCAACCATATTTATCATGAACATTTTTCTGACAATGAGTTTTGCACATAATTTCTCTGGCATCAATGACTGGCATGTAAAGCGAATGACAGAACTGCATATTGGTAAATCAGTTCTCTAACTAGAATACAGGCCTAATGGTTGCCACATACAAGTAATTCAGATTATGGCACCATTCAGCAAAAGACTGATCCCTCATTCATTTGTCATTAAAGTCAAGATTTCATGATGTTTTTACTGATCTGCAAAAAAAACTACAACAGGCAGGGCTGAGAGGGATTACGAAATGCTTGCAGCAAACTGTATACAACACTGAAGGAAAGTATTATTGAACAGAACAATCATGTAAATGCAACTGAGAGATAAGATTCATGATAATGGACTTTTAGAATCATATAGAGTAACTCTAAGCACTATACAGTATACTGGTAAGGTTAAAGACAAGGATATTCAAAGTACAGTAATCACTCTAATATCCGGACGCCCAATAACCGAACATCCCCACTAACCGAACCTTATCGTCCTGGGATCAAACATTCCCAAAATGGTCCGAAAATCCAAAAAAATTGGAAAAAAAACCGATTTTTTGCCGTCCGTAATTTGAACTTGCCGCGCGCGCCGCGTGAGAGCATTGTTTTGGTTCGTCATTCCTCCGACGTCCGATAGAGCGCCGCTGCATCCTCCCCACTTCCTGCCTGTCTCTCACCGCGACTGGACCTGCGCTCTTCGTAATGGCTGCCCACGTGCTCGCTTTTGTGGTGGTGCCGTACTTGCTGCAAGGCCTCCTGCTGCTCTCTGCCCTACTCTTAGTGTGTGTGATGATGGCCCCGCCTCCTGAGAAAAGGAAGAGAGTGGTGTTGACTCTGGAGAAGAAACGGGAGATATTGGAGAAGGTTGATGCGGGTTGGTCTTCCTCTCGCATTCTCCGCGAGTTCAACCTGGCCCGGTCGACTTTGTTTGATATCAAGCGTTCCCGAGACAAGCTCATGCAGTACACGGCTGACTTCTCGTCGAGAAGCAAACGCAACGTGGAGAGGAAGGTTATGTTTACTCCCAAGTATGCAGAGATCGACCGCTCCACGTTGATTTGGTATCGACAGCAACGTGCAGCTGGTGTGATGGTACGTGGAACGGAGCTGAAGGCTGCTGCTGAGAAGTTTGCAAGGCTTCACGACGCCCTAGACTTCAAGGCATCCGAGGGTTGGCTCTTCGCGTTCAAGTTGCGACATGGCCTTACTAACCGTAAAGCACATGGCGAAGCATTGGACGCTATCGAGGATGGAGTGGACGAGTTTCGGCACAAGGTGAAAGGCTTGATCGACAGGGAGGGCCTCACTCTCGGTCAAGTCTATAACGCTGACGAAACTGGCCTATTCTATCGCTCGGTGCCAACGAACACTCTCGCCGATGAGACGGAGAAGCGTGTACCTGGCCGCAAGCTTTCTAAGGAACGGATATCTGCTTTGTGTTGTGCCAATGCTAACGGCATGCACCGGCTTAAGCCCGTTATTGTTGGCCGTGCAAAGCAGCCTCGGTGCCTTCGTGGGGTGATGGATGTCCTTCCTGTCGTATGGTACCATTCTTTGAAAGCATGGTTCACAGCTGTGATTTTCAGACTGGTTTCACCATCACTTCGTCAAGGAGGTCATACATTACCAGACGAAGACACTGGGAATTCCTCGCGACCAGGTAAAGGCTCTCCTTCTCCTCGACAATGCACCTGCCCACCCGTGCGACAAGGACTTGGTTGCTGAGAATGGCCGTATTAGGTGCATGTTTCTGCCACCTAATACGACTGCTCTCATTCAACCAATGGACCAAGGAGTGATCGTGGCAACAAAGCGCCTGTACCGTCGGAAGTTCCTGGACGAGGTGATGGTGGTTCTCGAGGAGCGAGACGAGCGCAGGGAAGGACGTGACACTCGAGGCAAGCGGACTTTGGAAAACCTTCGCCGCTACAACATCAAGTCTGCGCTGTACAACTGGGCTAGTGCATGGAAGGAAGTCCCTGTGAAAACTCTTGAAAATGGTTGGTCTCGTCTGCTTCTCGGAACAGATGTGGAGTACGATTTCCTAGGGTTTGACGTGGATGACTTCCATGCACGGCTGCGTACGCACGGCGGCGATGTTGATGTGGACGATGTTCGTGAGTGGTTGGACGACGACGAGGGCGATCCTGGGTATCAGACGTTGTCTGATATCGAGATCGCGTCTTCGGTTGCTGGTGTCAGTCCCGAACTTGAAGATTCCGACGACGAAGGCGATGATGATGCAGACTCCGCCCAGCAGGACACTACTCCAGCCATCCCCAAGCTGAGCGCACTCCGGGAACATCTAGAGTTCGTCCTAGACTACCTGGAACACCCGGACTGCGACAGGGAGATGGGGCCCTTGGGACTCGTGGAGGAAGTGCGTGCTTTCCGGCAGCGCATCATCAATCGCCAGAATCGTCGGTCCTTGCGTCAGTCAACGATTGACAGTTTTTCAGGCCCGTGACCCCGCTGTGCCAAGCCCTGGTTCCACTCCGTTGCCTCCCCAAGACAGGCCCTCATGCTTCGAGCCACAGCCCAGCACATCAGCTACAGTGGAGTCACCGCTCGACGTGAGTTTGCGGCTGTCTTCAGAGTCTTCTGTAGTCGGTACGCCATCACCACTACCCACCGATGCACCCCTTGGACGCCTGCCAGTGATACTCTCGGGCTCTGACAGTGAATAAACAGCAAGAACTTCTCCACTAGACCACACGGGAATTTTGAGTGTTGTGCAGTGAAAAAAACGGTGTGTTGTGTTAAGGTTTTCAAGTTGGGAGAAAAGACTAAGTAGAAAAGAAATTTAACGTAACTAACCTTCTTTGTTTTGGCTTTGGAAACTTAAAAAAACTTGGGAAAAGTTAATGTGCAACACTTAAATTTAATGGAACATTATTTGGACTAAAGTGAACACTGTGAAAAGAACGGACTTCTGTGTGTTAGTGACTAAGTTCAGTGCAAGACTTCAGGAAGAGTGTAGTGCAAGTGCTTCAGGAAATCGTTCTTACTGTCAGAGTCCGAGAGGAGGCGGTTATTCATCGAGGTGGCCAGGGACTTGCTGTAAGTAGCCAAAATGTTTCATGTTGTACTATTTTCCATACTATATTTACCAGAATGTTTCATATTGTATTTTTTTCCCATACTATACTTACCAGAAAGTGTCATACTGTACTTCTTTCCATACTAAACTTACCTCATGCATGTGCAGTAGGAATGGGTTTTTCAGAGTTCGGTTAGGTTCGGTTAGGTTAGGTTCGGTTAGAGTCCATAAGTACCAGAATGTTTATTAATGTATGAACATACTTCTAAACCCACATTTTATGTGTCTATTGCATTTATTTCAGTCATTTATGTGCCTTATTGGTGTGATTTGGGTGTTAAATAGGTGCTATGCATGTCCGGAGGGAGTTGTATAGGTGTTTCTCTGTGTTAGGGTCCGTAAGTACAAGTCCATAAGCTGGGGCCCAATATCCGGACAAAACCAATATCCGAACCTACCGATGGCTCTATTGATCCGGATATTGGAGTGATTACTGTACCTGGTTGCTATACTGTACATGGATAAACCTACAGGCTAAGGGATGTTAAGATGAGGGCAGCAGGTATAGAAGTTAGCTCAGAATTAAAGAGTAGCAATTGGGTTGCATAATATTTATACATAACATACATCATACAATACAGTAGGCAACACAGCTACATTATGAAAGGCAGTCTTCCACGGATGCAAATGTTATCCTTTTTCCAAATGATGCATGCTTTTCAAACTGTGTGGTCTCCTGCAGCAATCCAACTGTTGCTGTAGGTGAGTAACCCTGGTCTGTCTAGCTAAGCATACCAGTACCCATCACCCACAGGCAAGGTATCATCCCTGCAGGGCCATTCCATGCAGTGAATCAATGTTATAATGAAGAGTGTGGAGGTTTAGTTCCTGAATGAATGCTACAATTGTGTCTCTGCACCCACTTAACAGGGGTACCATAGAAGGTTCTACATCACCTTGTCATTTGGTTATGTTTACCAACCAGCATTGTACGGTAAATGGTTTCCTGGGTTGCAAGAAACTATCAGGCTTGTCGGTCAGTGTAGATCCATCTGAAGTGGAAGGAATTAGTAAAAAATATAAATAAATAAATAAACGCCAGGAAGAATGGGAGAAATACAGAGAGGGCAGTAGACAAAGAAAAATAAAAACAAAGGTGAAGGAAGTAGTAGTCAGCACTACATCACATGAGAGAGATGATGGGCACCCACCACCTACCACCAACAGCAATTCAATGAGTTCCCTGAATCTGACATCTCTTCCCTGAACTTCATTTCAATTTTATTCAGTTTGCCTTCAGGGGCTGTCTTTTCTATGTTCTTTTCTGCACACAGCTTCACTCACTTACTGTGCTCTCACAGATAATCATCTCAAGCCAAAGGGAGCAGGGCATTAAAGATTGATGATGATGATGATGATATTTTTACAGCTTAAATTTTAAAATGTGCATAGGTCATAAACCACAGATTACCAGTAAACCTACTGTAGCTAAGTCATATTTCATCATCATCTTAACCCAGTTTCCCAAGTTCACATAGGTGACACGATCAGAGCATAGCTCTTTGATCTCCATGAGTTAAATCATCACATGAAAAAGGAAGTTCCTTTTACAATCTCCCTCCCTTCTGTATCATATGAGGATGTTTGTGACAAGTACAGTACTAGCCAGTGGCCCTCACACATCCCTAAACAAATACCTAGAATAAGAGTTCCCCTCCTCATCTGCCCCTTTTCTTTGCAGTGACTTTAAATTAAATAGTGTATGCAAGATAAGCAGGTAGTAGAGCAGCTACTCTTCTTCCCTTATGCTTGGGGATGATGACGACGACGATGATGATGATGATGATGATGATGATGATGATGATGATGATGATGATGATCCTGTGTTGCCCCATGAGGAGTGTAGGAGTCCGGGGCTTGGCAAGTATGGTAGGTCCTGACATTTAAGATGAGAGTGACCAGCCTCACACATCCCTGAGTGGCAATATGGTACGTGAGCAATAAACCCCAACCACTCCCTGGGTATAAACCTACACAGGCTCAATCCAGCTGGAACACCTTAAATAGGCCTAACCTTCTTCTTCTTCTCCTTTAAAAAAAAAAAAAAAAAAAAAAAAAAAAAAAAAAAAAAAATTGGTTACCGTATTTCGCGGCATATAAGACGCACTTTTTTGTCTCAAAGTTACCTTAAAATATCCCCATGCGTCCTGCACGTTAGACTAAGGCAGGTTAGTTAGGCTTCATTGAGAAGAAACTCTTATAAAGATGATCATCTCAATGCTTAGCAACCACAGGTGTTTTCTACAGTATGCAGACTTGATTTTATTTTTAAAAATAATATACACTAGTGTGTATATGCAGCAGATTTAAGAAACACCCGAGATCAGAAACACACAAAACTTTCGCGGGTTTGTTTACAGCTCAACTGGCTAACATCGTGAAGATATTTAGCGGTTTAGGAATTTAACAGTTTAGCATCCGCACTATTCCAGCAAGCTAACGTACATGATCACTGGTGAACTGTCTGCTAACCTTCTGAAAGGCAATCATGACCACTTTGCTTGACATCCATTCACTAACGAGCAAAGCAATCATACTGGAGAGATGCTGGCTAGTGAAACTGCTAAGTCATCAAAACAGACTTTCGTCACGGATGGAAATACAGTAACCCTAATTAGGTCAGTTACTTTTGTGACATTTTGTGAGTGTATATATGCAGCAGATATTAAAACACACAAGTTCAAAAACACAAAGCATTCACGGTTTGTTTTCAGCTCAACTGGCTAATACCGTCAAGGGGTTTAGCGGTTTAGCAACTTAGAAGTTTAGTGTCTAGCGTACACCCTACTCTAGCAAGCTAACGTGCTCACTGGTGAACTGTCTGCTAACCTTCTGAAAGGCAATCATGACCACTTTGCTTGCCATCCATTCACTAACTAGCAAAGCAATCATGCTGGAGAGATGCTAGCTAGTGAAACTGCCAAGTCATCAAAACAGACTTTCGTCACGTATGGAAATACAGTAACCCTAATTAGGTCAGTTACTTTTGTGACATTTTGTGAGTGTATACAGTATATGCAGCAGATATTAAAACATGCAAGTTCAAGAACACAAAGCATTCACGGGATTGTTTTCAGCTCAACTGGCCAATACCGTCAAGGGGTTTAGCGGTTTAGCAACTTAGCAGTTTAGTGTCTAGCGTACACCCTACTCTAGGAAGCTAACGAAGTTACAGCTTCACTTTTTCAGCCAAGTGAAGTACTTTAGCAATGTATATGCAACTCAGGGCACACCCAATTACAGTATTTTGTTATGAAAATAGGATAAAATTCACTGAGTAGCATAACTGATGCAATATCTGAAATAGCAGTGCCTGATGGGCATTCATATCAGCGTCCGCCATTTCTGTATTCTTAGCAGACGAAGCGATCAGAATGATTGACAACGTTCACTCTCTGCATCTCTGCTGCCTAAGCAAAGCTCTCATGATCGGCAATGGGGATCATTTAGGCCGTAACGTCCAAATTTGTTAGGTTAGGTTAGGTTAGGTTAGGTTGTAAAATCGTTTGCCATTTTGGACGTTACGGCCGAAACGACCAGAATCCTAAGGTGTAGGTGAGAGTTTGGTGTGGGTGTAGTTAAGGAAGTAGAAGTGGGAAGAGTCAGGTTAGGGAACTGATAATCCGCTTATTATAATCCCTTCAGCCCAGCAATGTATTTTATAGGGTAGTTTATTCATGCTCGCCAAATGATTTTATTCAGTTCAGGAAACATGTACTGAGGAGGTTAATGTGGGCTGTATCAAATGCCCCAAGTCTGAATATCGCCTGTGCTCAGTTAAAACGATTGCCAAGTTAAAATCGTATGAAGTGTGGTATAAGCAATTCAATGGATGGTACTGAGGACCATTTACTGTATGAAAGTGACAGTGAAACAGTGATGATGACCGTGGTGATGACTTCCAGTAATGCTTCAGGACTCGGGGGAAGTAGTGATGAATTCTCAGGATTTGAAGACGAGTGAAATTTTCACCATGTCAGTAATATGAAGTGAATATAGGTTTTAGGTGATCATGACAGATGCAACCATGGAAAATTTAGGATCAATGGTGCTGTACACCTTTAGTCTTGCACTGACGATGTTTGGATGAATAAATTGTTTGAGATGTTTCATGTCCTTAAGTGATGATATTTATATTGAACAACCAAATACATTTTGATGTTTTTGGCCTATAATAAAGCCACTGGGTACTCCAAAACGGACTGATGTAAATGTTTCAGAGGTGAGCGAATGTTGCATGTGGTGTGTACATGTGTGCGTGTGTGTGTGTGTGTACCATAGCGACTAGGAGGCAGCAGTGTTAAGACCAAAAATGGATGTTTTCACAGTACTCGAATGTTTTGAGATGGATGTCTGTTTTTAGCAAATTCTGGTAAGAGAAATATGCATTTTTAATTGTTGATGCTGCAAGGAAAACAGCTGACAGTAAGGGAGTGATACTGGGAGAAGAGGGTTGAGCTAGTTGTCTAGCGCTTGGGATGCAGCAGTGTTGCTAAGAGATAGTTTCACCATTCTCGACAAGTTTTAAGATGAATGTCTGTTTTTAGTAAATTGTGATTAGTGAAGAACGTATTTTTAACTGTTGATGCTGCAAGGGAAACATCGCTGACAGTGAGGAAGTGATACGGAGAGGAAGAGGTAGAGACTGCTGTCTAGCGACTGGGAGGCAGCAGTGTTACTAAGGTGTAACAATGGATGTTTTCACCATAGTATGTTTTGAAATGAATGCTTATAGTAAATTATGATCAGTGAAGCATACATTTTTAATTGTTGATGCTGCAAGGCAAACACAGCTGACAATGAAGGAGTGATACTGAGAGAAGAGAGTAAAAACAGCTGTCTATCCTGTTCCCAAGCAGCCTTGCTATATCGAACTTTGGTTGTAAAACATTGTAATTTGTGTATTTACAAGTGCTACCTTTTTATATTATTTGTGGAGGTAATTACAGGTTAGTTAGAGTGCATGATTAATGATGGTAGTCGTCTGATATTGTGCTTGAGTCAAGGCAATGTGAGGAAATTCGTAACAGGTGTGGACTATGACGGGGTTCTTTTAGGATAAATGAACTGATGTGAACATTCATTGTATTTTATGTTTTCATCAGTGAATGAAAGAATCGAGTTTATTGACTTCATTTGTGGTTTTAAATTCATAAAATATTAAAAACAGTGTTAATATCAGTTTACTGATACATATTTATCAACAAAGTTGAGATGGCCTCGTGGTTTGAAGTCACGTTTTGTTAAGACGGGGTTTTGTTTTCTCTTTTCCTGTATCATTCTTTGTACATAAAAGAAGAAACTAAAGGATGATGAGCAGTACTGAATAGATTTTGAAAGGTGAGTGTTGTATCTAAGTGATAGTGGCTCATATCAGTCACGTTTTGTCAAGAAGGGGCATTGTTTTCTTTTCCTGTACCATTCTTTGTATATAAAAAAAGAAACCAAAGGCTGATGATCAGTAATGAATAGATTCTGAAAGGTGAGTGTGTATCTGTGTGGTAATGGCTCTTATCAAGAAACCTTACTGCAGTCTTGGTTGGGGCAAACTTTTTTTTCACAGAACTGCCCTGCCAGAATTAGGGTGCGTCTTTCACAATGCTGCGTCTTACATGCCGCGAAATACGGTATATGGTCACCACCCAACATAATGAACTGTTTCCTGGTGTACTGGAAACTGTTTGGCTTGTCACTCTTCAGAGTCACCCATAGACAGAAGGAAGAGAAAGGAATGATGGAAAGAAAGACAGAAGAGGATAGAAGGAAGGAAGGAAAGAAGGAAGGAAGAGAGAAAAGGGCAGTCACCTGAGAGCAGCATTACATCGAGTGAGTGGACGAGGAGCACCCCCATCTACCACTTACTATAAAACCGGTAATAATGATAAAATGATAATAATAATAAATAACAATAATAATAACAATTCTTGTCTCAAAAGCACCAGTTCTCTCAACAAGAATCTACTCACGCATGACACCCTAAAAAAAAAAAAAAAAAAAAAAAAAAAAAAAAAAAAAATGCTTAGTCAGCAGAAGCTGCAGCAATTTAAATCAAATACCAGTAATTGTTCTTCACAACAACTCTCCCCAGAACATAGCTCTTTGAAAAGAAAGGCTTTGAGTTGTCTCTTAAAAGATTCCACAGAAGTCAATTACATCATGTAATGACAATTTATTACATGATGTAGGGGCAGTACAGGAAAAAGATCAGTCATGGAAAGATGACTGGTGGACAGCTCTAGGTTCATCATGGAACAAGGGATAATCTTCACTTTGTAACGTCACACCTGGGTGCACCAGTGAGTTTCGACAATTCAGCATGATAGTTTGGTTCACCAAACTGAGGGACCTTGAAAATAGTACATCAATCCATCCATCCATCATCCAATCTTACGTTGCCCCATGAGAAGCATAGGAGCCCGGGGCTAGGCAAGTTGGTCCTGATATTTAAGATGAGAGAGACCAGCCTCACTCATCCCTGAGTGGTATTACGTGAGCAATAAACCCCAACCACCCCTTGGATATAAACCTTCACCGGCTCAATCTGATTGGAGCGCCTTTATTACCAACTAAACCACCAGGCGCCATAATTTGGTTTTATGGTTACCACCCAGCATAGTATTGTAAATGGTTTCCTGGTGTACCATTTGGCTTGTCACTCTGTGTAGAGTCACCCACAGGCAGAAGGAAGAAGAAAGAATGAAGGAAAAAAAGACAGAAGAGAGAGTGTAAAATCACCCGTAGGCAGAAGGACGATGAAAGAATGAAGGAATGAAAGACAGAAGAGGGTGGAAGGAAAGAAGGATGGAGGAAAGGAAAGGGCAGACACCTGAGAGCAGCACTACATCAAGTGAATGGATGCTGAGTGCCCCCACCTACCACAACACAGTTTAAACTCTGTTCTAGCCTTTACTGGCAACCAGTGGAACTCAAATGCAGAAAAAGTTTGGAGCCTCTGGCGAATGCCAAAGATGAGCTTTGATGTCCTATTCAGCACACACTGAACCTACTTTAGTAGATGATTTGAAAAATGGTGTTTATGGACACATACAATTACTGTATATACCTGTATACTAGACAGTGAAGTGTGAGAAGGAGAAGACTAATTACAAAGATAAGAAGGTGGTGGGGTCAGATCTGAAACCAAAATATAGGGGCAGGAAGAAAGAACACACTGGTCTGTTGCTGTCTAGATGATAAAACAGTGTGTTAAAGTATATATATATATATATATATATATATATACCATAAGCTTGCTGATGCAAGACTTAGGTTACATGGCATGAATGCACGATGAAGACAGAGGTGTATAGTATATGGTACCTTTTAAGTGTACATGCATAGCACCAATGAACAAGGAAGCAGGAAAACAGAAATTTATATGTACACTTTCTAAGGGCTAGTGAATGAATGTATAGGCCTAAAAGAAAGACAGATGTATGCAAAAGTTACTTTGCTGGGAGATATGAATGGAAGTGTGGGGAACAATGAATGTCAAATACAGGCATGGTGGGAAGGTGGGTGTGTGGAATGATGGCGAGTGTGTGGAATGATGGAATACAAATGGGGAGTTTTTATAAAAGATTCCCTTTGTACTGTGGGAAATGAAAGAAAGACGTGCAATAATCACAGGGGGATTAGTTTATTAAGCACGACTACCACTACCAGGGAAGACGTACGGTTGGGTAGTTGACAAAAGTGTAAAGCACTACAAAAACAAGTCCCTAACAAGTATTGCCACACACTACAATGTCCCCTACCAGATGATAACCATACATATGTACTGTGTATGAAATGTGGGTATGACAGCAACACATTTGTACATTCATTTAGTGATCTCCCCACGCAACAAACAGAATGGACACGAATGTACGTATGGCTGTTAAGTATGGCAGCACCCAACCTTGTTTGAGCCCCAAGTGCAACCTTGACCTTAGGGGCAGATGGCTGGTCGTTGCACGCGACACACCGTCATAGTATGGGGAACATTTGTGTGTAGTTATATAGAAATCTGTCCATGTGGAAGTTATAGAGCGGACACAAAATTGTGCGAGGAGTGACAGATGTACTGACGTACTGAAATAGCCCTGCAAACCTGCAGTCCCCAACTGGTTTGACCAGTAGGGGACCAATAACACTGGTGAGGAATGAGGTGGGTTCAGAAAGGGTGGGGGGTGTACTGTATAGCCTACATTAGTTATTTACAACAAGGAAACTGGCTGTTAACCCATGAACTGCAACTTACAACACATGATGCTACCCAGTGGGTAACTGTCGTTTAGCTACATCACTTGAGGCAAGGGGGGGGATGATTAAAAAACTACCGGAAATTTTCAATACTTTATGCTGGTCTATATATTGTACACGACTATAGTCGCGGTGCGCGATTCTGAGGTTGTCATCATCGTGCCCTGGCAACCTACCCCTCAACAGCGCATCCGATTTCGTGTATAATATGAGATGCATGTGATTCGTGCATAATGTGTTTGTGTATAATAATATTCGTGTATAATATATTCATGTATAATAATATGATTCATGTATAATATGATAGAAAATTGGACGCACTTTTGAATGGTAGGTTGCCAGTGTATGATAATGACAACCTCAGAGTTGTGCGCCGCGACTATAGTGACTTGATATAGATTATGTGGTGGCATCCGAAATTCTCTTTAGCCACTCTCCCAACTCATCACTTTCCCCATGCTTACGTTGAATTTTTTAATGCTGTCTCCACTGAAGCTTGAAACACTCGCTTAGATAGTACTACTGTAGATGGCTACTGACCTAAGAATGGAAATATGCTTAAAATATGCTCTTTCATATCATCATGAAAAAACTCTGATTTTTAAAAAAGGGATTTTTTTTTTTTTTTTTTTTTTTTTTGTCACTGGACAGAAACCCTGGGACTTAACTGGATTACTGTATGACTAAACTTGCTAGGAAATAGAGAGACAAGTTACAATGAACTGCAGAGGTGTGATGAATGGGAAGTGTGGTGCTTGTTGAGGACAAAAATTTTAAACAGCTGGGAATTGTAATTTGTAAACACTGGAAAAAAAAAAAAGTGCGATGTTCTGGAGAAAAGTAATGGAGATCTTGATAACATTTTCAGGGGTAATCTAAGGAGGTGAAGAGGACCCAGCATGAAAGTGTATTATTGCTAACATTCTCATACAGCAGTAAGTGACAGATCTTGCAAGATAAGCTGTAAAGTTATTTTTTCAAAATGGCCACAGGCAAAAGCAGGATGGATGGTTTACACCCACCACAAATTGACTTAGGACCTACACACAGAATTGCTAGGGGAGAGTTTCCTGACTTTGCTTTCCGTTTCCACCTCTGCCAAGTGAATTTTTTTGGGCAAGAAGTAACTGGCAAATCCTCTGGTGGTGGCGGGAGGTGGTGAAACACTCAGCAGGTCAGTGCTTGCCCAGAAGCGAGAGTGGAAGTATAAGTTCCCGTCGCTCCGAGCTTGAACCTCCCTCTTTTTGTATGCATTACTGTTGCCCTGATATTTTCCTAGAGTCAAGTTGTCATGCATGGAAAGCACTAATCAAGGGATGAGAGGGTCTGTATCATTGCACGGAGGCAGGATAATGTCCCTATCATCACGATTTGTGAAAATACTGGACGCACAAAGTTGACCACCATGAAGATTCTTCGTGCAGCATGCGGCCTGCCACCTATTGTCGTACCAGAGCACAAGCATGGCGGTGGAAAGAAGAGGACGACTTCCAGAGGTACAGATACACTTCTGAAGAGGGAAGTATTCAAGAATCCTTGGCTGACAGCAGCAGAATTGAAGAGAATGCATCCCCAGCTGTTGCAAAATGTCTCAGTTCGAACTATCCGACACCGCTTGCAGAAGGAGCTGGGTTTGCCAAGCTGCACCGCAGACAAGAAACCGCTTCTCACTGACTGCATGAAGAAGCAGTGCATTCAGTTTGCCAAGAAGTATGCACACTGGACATCGGATGAGTGGAGAAAAGTTATGTTTTCTGATGAATTTTCTGATGAAAGCACATTTCAAGTGCTCCAGGTGTGTTCTGCCAAAGTTCGTCGCCCTGCCTCTTGTAGTCGATATGACCCTGCTTACACGGTGCCGACTGTTAAGCACCCACGATCAGTGATGGTATGGGGGGTGTTTCTCAGGTGAAATGGGGAGGGGAGGCCTCTACTTTCTTCCTAAGAACTTGATGATGAATGGTGGCCAGTACATTCAAGTTCTGAACAATCATTTGTTAAACTTTTTTGCTATTCATGGGTGTGGCTTTTTCATGCACGATTCAGCTCCATGTCATAAGCCAAGAAAGGTGACAAATTGGCTTCAGGATAATTGGATTGAGGTCTTCAACTGGCCTGGCAACAGTCCGGATCTAAATCCAACAGAAAACTGCTGGGTAAAGATGAAGAAAATCATGGCAGAGAAGAAGACACCCAATCTGGACAACCTCAAGACTGAACTGACAAATGTTTGGTGCAAAGAAATGTCCTTATATTTCTTTAGAGATCTAAGTGATTCCACACCAAAAAGCATCCAACTGGTCCTGAAAAACAAGGGAAACATGATTTCATATTAATAAATGGCATTTCATGAACAAGCATTGTGATATGTACTATGATTTATGAGCATTTTGGAACAGAAGAAAGGGTACCATAACAGAATTAGGATGTGAAATTGGCTTATTCATCCATCATCCAATCCAGCACTACCCAATCAAGAGCATAATCTAGGGGACTGAGAGTGAAAAGAT
Organism: Coenobita brevimanus; assembly: GCF_032717465.1. Classification (NCBI taxonomy): domain Eukaryota; kingdom Metazoa; phylum Arthropoda; class Malacostraca; order Decapoda; family Coenobitidae; genus Coenobita; species Coenobita brevimanus. The sequence continues at coordinate 40,850,075 of NC_137023.1, forward strand.
GCTTATGCAAGCAGTAAATCCCAACATCCCTGGGATGCACAGACCCTTATGGGCCACATCCTGATCTACAGAGTGCCCTACCTCAGTAAACCTCCACATTTAATAACTGCCTGAGAGTAACAAGGCCAATCCACTGCACCAGTGCAGTACAGTACACAGCATAAGTACACACTCATGATATCCCTGCATGTGTCAGAGAAACTGCTCCATAAAGAAGAGAGTATAGTATAGTGCATCAGACTGCTGAATGGTTAAAAAGAAATGCATTGAAATGGTATTGTTTCATTTCATTTTTAAAGGCCTCAACGTGCTTGCATGTGTCACTAATTGTGGCTCTCCAAGCTGCTCAATCTCTGGCAGCCTCCATATTCAGTCCCTTATCCCTGAGGGCACACTCAGTGACCTTATCCCAAGCCTTTTTCGGTCTACCTCTCACAACTCTATCCCTAACGTTAACACTTCTCATTTTCTGCACACAACTGTCAACCCTCATCATCTCTACATGCCCAAACCACCTCAGTCAGCAGAACATAGTCACATTTCACACCTCACCATAAATAACACTCCCCTACCACACACACACACACACACACACACACACACACACACACACACATACACACACACACACACACACACACACACGCACACACACGCACTCTTTGCTGTAACATACATCAATATCATTTAAACAACACATCACAAAGATTACAAATAAATTAACTCCAAGACTCAACACCATAAGGTCACTTGCCCACACAACATTTGGACACAACAAAGAAACCACCACCTCAGTATAAAAAGAATATCTACATTCAGTGATGAAATATGCAAAAACTATGCACTCTAAAACTTACAGACTTCTTATCCTCCCTCCCACTCCCTGAATTTTTCCACAGCACTCTCCTAACCATCACCATACAACATCCCATGACAACCTAGACCTGAAAACCCATGGCAATTCATCGATTGACGTGTGTTATATGAAGGAAAGGGGTCACTGGGAACCTGTCTTGTGAAGTGTGTGTCAAAGCTGGGTACATAAGAGGTACAGTAAGGTGAAGAGTAAATTGCAAGATATGACTGAACTGGTTACCAGTATGAATGTGCCAAGGGCAATGCAAGAGAGATCATGTGATCCAACCAAGGCTGGAAAAGGTTGCAATGTGAGATATGGTTCCTGAGTGTGGTAATGGGTTTTGTTCTCTGAGGAATTCAATTAACATGGAAACTGGTACAAAGATTAGTTCATTCATAAGTGTCAGATGCAGTTGGAAGACGTTTACAAAACTATTAACATGGCCCGCTAGTAACAACAAAGGGGAAACTATACAGGCCGGTTTTGTGTGTGATATGTGGGATGCTGAAGCGCAGTGAAGATGGTTATGCTCAAAGAAAACTGCTAAAAACATATCACTAACACTGTGGCAACTGAAAAGTATCCAAAAGGAACACAGGTAAAAATCCACAATAGGAAAGGTTCTGACCAACAATCAAAGCATATAGACATATACAGTACACTTAGAAAATAAAAAAGTTACAGCTCAGCTAGCATGAGACAAATTTTGTAAGGTAAATGCTCAGCAAAGGTGACACCAAAACATTCCAGCCTTGTAGTGAAACATGTTACAGTACTTTGTATGAGAACACAGTGACATTAAAGAAGGGTTAGACCAAAGGGTTTTTAAGCTCTTTGCCATCGTTTCTCAATACTGATATGATTTTCTTTACTGCTGGAGCAATTAGTTAAAAGGCACTCTAATTTAACCCCTAAAAGACGGGTGTCCACTTATGCTGTCCAACAGTACAAGGGCCAAAAAGATGGGTGTCTGCATATGCAGTCACGCCCCCACAACCTCCCCACCCCCACAACCTCCCCCTACCACCACACCCACACACCATCCCCACCTCCACCACCACTTCCACTGCCCCCCACCTCCCCTCACCCCCACTCCCCTGCCATCCCTGACCCCCCACCCCCAACACCCTCCCCACAACCCCCCATACCCCACAATGCCCCCCACCATCCCCACCCCCCAAACCACCCCAACCCTAACCCACCACCCACCACCACCACCCCAATTCCCCTCCAACCCCTACGCCCTTCCCCACCCCACCCTCCAACCCCACCACCCCCCACCCAACCCCCTACCCCCATCCCCCAAACCATCCCCTCACTCCCCCAAATCATCCCCTCACTCCCCTCCACCACCCCACAACACCCCCACCATCTTCCCCCCACCCCCCACCACATCCCTCCCACAAACCCCTCACTATATCGCACCTGCCGATTATGCCTGTCCTGAGCGTGTCAAAACATTCTGATGGCCATCTTTTAGGGGATAAGTGCGGTATGGCATACATAACTACTATGACACTGATTTCTATGATACCAGTAAAGTGGGCAGCATATGAGTAAAATGTCTGCAGAGATGTGTACTAGCCTAAAATGAAATTGATAAGATGGAGTGTACGGCGCCACAGTGCCAGAACACAACAATGCGTATAAGATTTAGTCTGGAGATTAGGCATTACTGCATGAGTTTTAATGCAGTAATGCATATACAGGCTGAGGTGGTTTAAACATGTGAAGCAAATTTGAGAGTAAATGGATGAAATGCATACTAACCTGAAAATGGAAGGAAAAGTCCCAGTAAAAAGACTTAGGAGAAAGATGGAATGAGATCCTGAGATGGGACTTCATGGTTAGGAGACTCAACTGAAATGCTGCAGGAGATAGTGCAGCTTGAAATGTCACCAACAGATGAAGACTGGCCTGTGCAAGCACGAAACACTGCCTTTCAGAATGTGCAAATAGGCTATATGTACTGTTGTCTGACGCTACAGGACTGGTATCTCGGTAATACTGTATACTAAATCACAATATGAAATACTCTTAAGTACCAAAGTTATGATAATCCGTGGGCTAACCCTACTACACTTACTTGTTCACATCTGTTCATCTGAAAAATATTCAGTACTAGACTGAAAACTAAATACTGTACCATGTTTGTTTTTGTTTTCATTTTTGAAGGCTCCAACATGCTTGCATGCATTGGTCTTGGTCACATAATGGCGCTCTCCATGCTGTTCGATCTCTGGCAGCTTCCCTATTTAGTCCCTTAACCCTGATGTCACACTCAGTGGTCTCGTCCAAGGTCTTTTTCGGTCTACCTCTTGCTACTCAACCCCCAAAATTAACACTTTTCACTTTGAGCACCCAATTATCATCCCCCATCTTTTCCAGGTATAATTAATATGTCAGGAATAATTATTTCCTTGTACAAAGGAAAAGGGGAAAAAGAAGCGTGTGGTAATCATAGGGGCATTTGTCTTCTTAGTATAATAGGAAAAGTGTATGGTAGGATACTTATTGACAGAGTTAGAGAAAAAACAGAGGAATTAGTTGGAGAAGAACAGGGAGGCTTTAGGAAAGGAAGAGGTTGTGTAGATCAGATATTCATTCTTAGATCATTAGTGGAAAAGTTTCTAGAGAAGGGAAAGAAGTTGTATGTGGCTTTCATGGATTTGGAGAAAGCATAGGACAGGGTGGATAGACAAGGATTGTGGAAAGTACCCGGTATTAAGAATATATGGAGTAGATGGGAAGTTGTTGAATGCTGTGAAGAGTATATATGATGGTGCTAAGGCTGCAGTGCGTGTGGATGGTGAACTAAGTGAATTTTTCTCTTTGAAGGTTGGGTTGAATCGGATGTGTCATGTCTCCATGGTTGTTCAATCTGTACATGGATGGGGTAATAAATGAGGTACAAGGTAGGGTAGTGGATGATGGAGTGGCCCTGGTGAGAGAGGATAGTGTTTGGAAACTCCCTGTACTGTTGTTTGCAGATGATACTGTGTTGCTGAGTGAAGACGAAGGGGAGCTGCAAGGCTTGGTGGATGAGTTTGGGAGAGTGTGTAAGAAACGGAATCTAAAGGTGAATGTAGGGAAGAGTAAAGTGATGGTCTTTGAGAGAGGTGAAGTCAGTGAATGTACAGTGAGGGTGGATAGTGAGGAATTGGAAAATGTGAGTACGTTTAAGTACGTGTACTTGGGTAGTGTGATGAGTATGGATGGAGGTTTGGAGGGTGAAGTGCTGGAAAGGGTACAGCAGGGAAGAAAGGTTGCTGGTTCCTTGAAAGCAGTGATAAGAAACAGGGAAGTGAGCATGGAGGTGAAAAAGTTACTACATGACAGTATTGTGATACCAACTCTAACGTATGGAAGTGAAGCTTGGACGTTGTTGGAAGGACACAAGTCAAGAGTGACAGCAGTGGAAATGAGTTATTTAAGAGATGCCTGTGGAGTCACATGGAGAGACAGGCTGACGAATGGGGATATAAAGAAGCGTTGTGGCGTGGATGTGGATCTGACAGGAAGCGTTATGAGGAACACACTGAGGTGGTTTGGCCAGGTGGAAAGGATGGAGGGTGAAAGACTGACGAAGAGAGTATATATGAGTGAGGTAGAGAGGGGAAGAGGGAGGGGGAGGCCGAGGATGAGATGAAGGGATGGGGTGGATAGGTATATGAGAGAGGGGTGTGTGAGTTGGGAGCAGGGCAGTGAAATGGCGGGGGACAGGGTGACGTGGAGGCGATTTGTTTGTGGCCACCCTAAACAGGATTGAGGCATCTGGCAATAGATAGATAGATAGATCTTTTCCACATGCCCAAACCATCTCAATCTACTTCTCCTCATCACAGCATCAATACACTCCAGTCCCATCCTACATCTCAAATCTTCCATTGTAAACCTAGCCCCCCCAGGTCTTACCCTCATGGACACACTGCACATCCACCTAATCATTGCCATTTCTGTACATTTGAGCCCATGAATATCCTCTACCTTTACTGCAAAGATCTCACTACCATACGGCATTACACTCCTAATACAAGCCACATACAAAGATCCCTTAGCACAGAGAGAGAACCCTCTGAATGTCAGGGGAGGCAACAGCTCCCTGAATTCTTCCAACCACACTCCTCACTCTAGCCACAGAGCTAGCTCCTGCCCCACCTCCAGCACATAACATGTCCCCCCAAAATCAAAATTCTTCCACACTCAAGAGACTCACCAGCAAATTCAGTCCTTTCCTGCCTGGCAATATCCACATGCTCTTCCAGACACACTGTATACATAAAATCAGTATTAGCTCGCAGTCTACCTCTAATACCACTACATCTCTTATGTACCCACTTATCACAAACACTGCACAAGATGGAATTACTTCCTATGCCCTTATGACAAACTGCACATGGCCACTCTCCCTCTTCTTTGACAGTCCTGCTCCCAGCGCTAGATACCATTACTTTTGTTTTATCTGCACTTACTCTTAGGCCCCTGTGCCCTGTACTCTCTCTCCATTTCCTAAATCTTTCCTCTGTCTCCCTTTCATTCTCTGCAATCAACACCAAATCATCAGCATACATCTCCCACAGGAGTCCATTTCTGAAGTCAAGTGAGAGGATTTCAAGTACCACGATAACCAACATGGGGCTCAAGACTGACCCCTGATGCACACCAACATTCACAGAAAACTCATCACTCAAATCTCCATTCACTCTTACCTGGGCGTGAGCACCCACACACATGGCCATAACCTCCCTATTCAGCCACTCCTCGATCCCAAGCTTTCTCGTTGCCCACTTCACCACCTCTCTCGGGACTCTGTCAAAGGCCTTCTTCAAATCAACAAAAACAAAGTACAGTTCCCTTTTCTTTCCTATATATTTTTTCTGAAGCAGGTGAACAATGAATATGATATCAGTGGTCACTTTGCCTGGCATAAACCCAAACTGCATCTCATCAATATTCATTCTTTCTCTAATCATACCTTCTAGAACTCTATTATCTTCATCATCTGGTCTAACAGCTTTATGCCTCTCTAATTTCTTCCTTTCCAGTGCATCATCCTTCTCCTTGTACACATTTACAATTACACTCTTCAGCCAATCATCTGGGACAGGACACTCACATATAATCATATTTATCAGCAGCCGTGGCTCAGTGGGTTAGAGCGCTCCGCTCTGACCGAAGGGTCGGAGGATTGAATCCACCCAAGGGTCATTGATAGACATCAGGAAGGGCATCCGGTCATAAAATGCTACAAGCTCCAGTCCAAAGTCCTCTACCCAGGGGCAACGCCTTAGCCCTTTGGGGATACCTGGCATAAAACCAAATTACAGTACAGTATTATATTTTTTATTATAGTGACTAACTTCACTCATATATCTCCAGAGGCTTTCAACATTTAAGTGGTCAACCCAGACCCACCTGCTGCCTTCCCCACCTGCATCCTCCTATTGCCCAGCTCACAGTACCAGCATCAATCAAAGGCCAAAGGCCAAACACTGGATATGATGGATCCAAAACCTTCCCTGTCCCAGTCAAACTAATTCAACAACTGGCTGTAATGCTCTCTCCATGTGCCTTTAATATCCCCACTGTTCACCACTACCCTTCTTTCATCATTCTTCACACACTGCTCACCCATGATATCCCTATTCTCCCTCTTCATCTGGTCTGCCACCTTAAAAATCATATTCATCTCTTCCACAATTTAGGTTATCAAGTAAAAGTCTCTGTAACTCAGACTTCACTTTGTAAGCCTCTTTTCTAGCCCTACACTTGGCAACCAAGTATTCCTCTTTGTTACCATCCTTCTTCCATTCCCAGAAAAGCCTTCTTTTCTCCTTAACTGCAGCTTCTACATCCTCATCCCACCACCAAGTCATTTTATGTCTTGGTGGGCCTCTTGTCCATCCACATACTGAATCAGTAACTCTCACAAGGTTTGTCTTGAGGGCTCTGTACTGTTCATTAACACTTCCATCCATGTCTCCCTGTTCAGTCACCACTCTCATTTCACTATAGAAGGCATCCCTTACCGCTTAGTTTTTCAACTTCCACATATTCCTCCTAGGTGCATAGGCCCTCTTTTTCATCACCTGCTCCTTAAGCACCATGTTACATATCAATAATCTGTGTTGCTGCACACACTCCTCATTCTCTATTACTTTAACATCCCTCATTATCCTCCTATTAGCCCTTCTGACCAGGAAATACCCAATAGTCTATTTGGCTGCTATTTTCTTCAGACTCATAGCTACATAATCTGCCTACTCTCTTTTTTCCTAAAATGTGTGTTGCACACAATCTTGTTCGTTGCCTCCCCAAACTCGAGAATCCTTTCCCCTTCCTCATTTCTTGTACCATATGCACATCCCTCATGTACTATACTCCTTCATATCCTTGAGCAGCTTCACCTTCATGACCATTTTAAATCTCCTCTAATCCTACCATCTTATCATGCCCCATACCACTTACTACACATATCAGGTCATCCCAAAATCTATCCTTCTCTACCTCATCCAAGCCTGCCTGTGGAGTATATGCGGATATAATGCAAAAATCATCCCATTGAACAAAATTTTCACTACTACAGTATTATCCTATAACGCACACTCATAACATTCATGACATATTCTACCCATTTCTCCTTAACCAACACACCCACATCCCCATATCCATCTCTCCTACCCTGCCAAAACAAATTACAGCAAAAATCCCTCCCAGCAACCTTTCACAGCTGATCCACCCCTATACAGGACTTCTTGCACACATACCACATCCACCCACCTCCTCATCATTACCTCAACCTCTTCCCCAGCTCTACCCCTCAAACTTCCCACACTCCACGAAGCCACTCTGATCCCCCTAGGTGATTTAATGTCCTCGGGCTTGCTTTGAACTACATTCTTTAATTGATAATCTCTGATTCATCCAGATATAATGATTGTTGTTGTTGCTCTACCCCCGTCTGTCTGGCTAAGCAAAGCTATCAACCACAAGCCAGCAGTTGCCTTCATGTGTCAACAGCACCTCGCCAGGGTTAGAGCAAGGTCCTGCATGAGGTAGTGAAGGGAAAATGGAGGAGGCATATCCCCCAAGAGCAGTGTGGTTGTTGTTACTGTGTTACTCCAATCTGTCTGATTGAACAGACCCATCCACTGCAGGTAAGCAACTATCCCTGAAGGGCTTTCCTGTAGTGAACCAATGTACCCATGCAGCTGTCAATGCTTCACCACAACATGCCGTGGGGATTAGCCTAGTGTGTTTTCATTCCTGAGTGGATGCCACTTTTGGATCTCCACCCAGTCAACAAAGGCACCACAGGAGGGTCCATGTGACCCCACTATATGGCTGAATGGTTACCATCCAGTGTTGTAAATGGTTGCCTGTGTTACAGGAAACCATTTGGCTTGTCACTTAGCACAGAGCCACCTGAAGTGGAAAGAAGAGTAATAAACAGTGAGAGGAAGTATGGGTGAAATAAGAAGAGAGGACAAACCCAAAAAAAGTATGGTAGATACGAAAGAAGCAGGCAGCACTACAGAAGGTGTGTGGATGATGTGTACCCCCACCATGAGCTGTGTAAAGGAGATATCTATGAGTGTCAGCCCTGACTGACTACTAAAACTACTTGGTGAATCTGCCTGAGTTCTCTGCCAGGGAATGTTGTGCATGGCCAGCTAACAGGTTTAGCTCCATGTCACTTCCATGGTAATACATCTTGGGGGCAGTGATAACCACCCACCTACTATATACCTTCTTGGTGACCTAACAGGTGCTACACCTTGCCTACGGGTGACCGGGAGCTATGCAGTGAATAGGCATCCACCTCCCCTGAGCCAGATACATAATCCAGCTGAACACCTCAAGATACACTGGTACCGGTACATGTATGTGATGACAGAATGGAATTCACTGGGAATCAAGGTTATGAGGAAAGGGGAAAAAAAAAAATGCATAAAGTATATAGGTTTATCCACTTATTGTATAACCAGTCATCCAGAATGCAAACAGTTCACTGAAACAACTATACAGAATCCACATGCTGGTCTCATATACAGCTACAGCAAATTGACTTAGGACCTCCCCCCAACAAGGTATTAAAAAACACACAAATCATAGCAGGCTATATCACAATGTTTGTTCATGAAATGCCATTCACTAATATGAAATCATGTTTCCCTTGTTTTTCAAGACCAGTTGGATGCATTTTGGCATGGAATTACTTAGATCTCTAAAGTAATTTAAGGACATTTCTTTGCACCAAACATTTGTCAGTTCAGTCTTGAGGTTCTCCAGATCGGGTGTCTTCTTCTCTGCCATGATTTTTCTCCATCTTTGCCCAGAAGTTTTTTATCAGATTTAGATCTATGGCGACAATCATCCACTCACTTGATGTAGAGCTGCCTACTTCTTCCTTAGCCTTTATCATTCTTTTTCTGTGTCTGCCCTCCTCTCTTCATATTTCTCCCATCTTTCCTGTCACTTCTTATTGCGTTTCTTTTTTCCTTTACAGGTGGCTTTACATTGAGTGACAAGCCAAATGGTTTCCTGTAAGCCAAGAAACCATTTACTACGCTGGGTGGTAACCATATAACCAAACCATACGTGCTCCCTACGTGTCAACAAGTGGGTTGGTGGAGAATTAGTGCTCCTCCCCATAAAATAAATAACTCAAAGTCAAATGGCCACCCCTTATGGGATTGTGGCATCTGGCAATAGATAGATCCGGACTGTTGCCAGGCCAGTCGAGGACCTCAATCTGATTATCCTGAATCCATTTTGTCAACTTTCTTGACTTGTGACATGGAGCTGAATCATGCATGAAAAAGTTGCACCCATGAAAGGCAAAAAAGTTTAACAAATGATCTTTCAGAACTTGAATGTACCAGCCACCATTCATCATCAAGTTCTTAGGAAGAAAGTAGAGGCCTCTCCTTCCCATTTCACCTGAGAAACACCCCCATACCATTACTGACTGTGGGTGCTTAACAGTCGGCACTGTGTAAGCAGGGTCATATCGACTACGAGAGGCAGGGCGACGAACCTTGGCAGAACGCACCTGGAGCACTTGAAATGTGCTTTCATCGGGAAACATAACTTTTCTCCACTCATCTGATGTCCACTGTGCATACTTCTTGGCAAACTGAATGCGCTGCTTCTTCATGTGGTCAGTGAGAAGCAGTTTCTTGGCTGCAGTGTGGCTTGGCACACCCAGCTCCTTCTGCAAGCAGTGTTGGATAGTTCAAACTGAGACGTCTTGTAACAGCTGGGGATGCATTCTCTTCAATTCTGTTGCTGTCAGTCGAGGATTCTTGATTACTTCCCTCTTCAGAAGCATAGGCCTATCTGTACCTCTGGAAGTCATCCTCTTCTTTCCATCGCCATGCTTGTGCTCTGGTATGATATTAGGTGGCAGGCCGTGCGCTGCAGCAAGAATCTTCATGACAGTCAACTTTGCATGTCCAGTATGTTCACAAATCATGTTGACAGGGACATTATCCTGCCTCCATGCAATGATACGGACCCTCTCATCCCTTGAGCAGTGTGCATACGAAAAAAGAGGAAGGTGTAAGCTCAGAGCGACAGGAACACATATTCCCACTCTCGCTTCTGGGCAAGCACTGACGTGCTGAGTGTTTCACCACCTCCCACCAACACCAGAGGAGTTGCCAGTTACTTCTTGCCCAAAAAATTCACTTGGCAGAGGTGGAAACACAAAGCAAAGACAGACAACTCTCCTACAGCAATTCTTTGTGTAGGTTCTAAATCAATTTGCGGTGCGTGTACAAGGTAGTCCGCAAACAGAACTTCACAAGAAATTCACCTGGTGGAATCTTGTGTGTTGTGGAGTTGACTGAGTCTGCTGGTGTGGGAGTGGGTATGGTGGTGGGTGCAGGAAGTGAATAAATGATGCAGGATAGACCTTGATAATAACTGAGCCGTCACCACAACACTCAAGAAATCGCCCATGAGGGGAAGAAGTGCATTAGATACTGGCCATCCCATACATAGCTACCTAGTCTCTTATGATGAATATCTGGAAAATTAAACTTACCACCAAAATGTCCATATTTAAGGTTAGCTACATACTGTATTTATACAGGTAACGATGTAATGTCACCTTTAAAAAATGGTAAAGGTCTTTACTTGAAGCAGTAGAAGGGCCTTACCAATTTATATTCCTCCACTTTGTTTTCTGAATATTTCTAACTATTCTCATGGTGGTAAATTACCTTTTCCTGCTGAATAATTTTCTGGTGTTTTTATCATCAGGTTCCTTAAGCCGTACCTACAGTTGTTTGTTGAAGGCATAATGGAAAATTTTTTCTCAGCATAATGAAAGGGTGATTTTGTTTCCGAACTTCATGCAAGGTTAGGTTGGTTTGATTAGGTTAGGTTAGATTAAATTAAATTATTAGGTAGAGTTAAGCTAGGTTAGGTTAGGTTTAGATAAACATTTAGGTTAGGACAGTCCCATCCACCCTTTCCAGCATTACACTTGACAAATCAAATGAGCTGACACAGAACATAGCTGAAACATCAGGGGAAAATAAATTTAGCAAGAAATGTTTATTTACCACCCCAGAAATAATCAGAAAAATATAAGACAATCCAGAAGAAAAACTGATTTCATATGGGGCATCTATTGCTTCAAATAAAGCGTACCTTAACCTAAAAAAATTATAATACTTAAGCCCTAAGCATCTGTCAAAGCCGGATACCTGATACTAGCAGATCCCCCTCGTAAGAGAACTCGATTGCGTTGACACACCCATAATGAGCATACAGATCCTTCCGGTAAAGGTTCTTGGAGGAGTTTAGCCTTCGGGAGAGGAATGAGGATGATGCAACGGATGGCCCCCAGTCAGATCTTGCAGAGTGGTAGGTCCTCCAGTCGAGGTAGCGCACAGAACACCCAGATAACTCGCCAATCTTCCCAGCCGTTTTCATTTTCATATATGTAGAGTAACAAAACTGTTGGGAAAATAATTCTTTTCTACATTAATACTTAACCACAGAAAGGTAAACAAACGTTAGCAATACACAGCTTCATCTTTTCCAATACCGGTCGCAAACTAGGAAGAAGGCCTTGCCAGCAACTGTATATGAACTCCATCAATGCAATTTTTTCACTCTTACATGATGGTATACAAAGAGTTATCGAAGAGCATCGTTCAAAGGCAAGGCAGATCGGCCATGTGAGATGTATGGAGGTGCGAGACACGGGTAGAGAAACGTCAAGACGGGCTCAGCTGGTCGCCACCTGATCTTTGTTTATGTTCCCGTGGCCCTCTTCTTCCACCCAAGGCCGAGATTTTCACCTCAAATTTACAGTAACACACAATAACATTAACCTCCACTTATATCGTGCAAGGTAGAGTGGTGCTTCAACTAGTCCTGTCATTCTACAACGACAGCGACGCGGCCACAGGAAACGCTACGAAGGCGAAAACGTGATTCCGAGACAATCAGCTGATGGGTCCCAAGACCTCCATGGCTCCACGCCTGCCTCCGCCACCAGTAATAAGGCGCATTGTTGCCACTTCACCACAGCCACACATGACAGATACAATACTCTTAACCTTTACTAATTTAGCTGCACCAGAACTATTATATCAAAAGGAAGGATGATAATCATGTAATCCCGAACATGTAGCACACTGACAGTGAATGACTGCAATAACTACAAAAAGTAAAACAGTACTGGTTGTATAGTACTACCGCTGGGAAGTGGCACTTTGAAATTCAATGCATTGTAGTACACATGTAGATGAACTGCAATTATTTTGAGAAGTTGGATAAATTGCTAAACCAATTCTACTAGCATCATCTGCTCTCCGGAAAAAAGTGTAGAGAAAAATGCGACGAGGAACAGCACTAAATGACATCCAGCTAATAGTTTATCAAAGGAAGGTAACGTCAGGGGACAGGAAGAGGAGCAAGTATGTATAGGCTATGAGTATTTGTGTAAGACCTCGGAAAAAGCACTCGGCCAGTCAGAAACACGTTTATGTGGTTTGATTTTAACCCGATGAACCTTGCATTGATAGTTATAGTTCACAACCCTCAGGGCATCTAAAGTACAAATGCACACGCACAGTCTATTATTATCAGTAATCTACAGAATATTTTGTTAAGGGAGGGGTTGATTTTTCGATCTCCCATTGAGATACAGCAACTTGTACTATAACGAGTGTTAAATAGTAGAGGAAACAGCCCTGGGAACAATCATTGCCATGAGTAGATAATATAAATAGATGACTACATGTCATCATTATATTAATGCATCTACTTTAGTATACAGGAATCTGAGCCCCCTCTCCCCCAACGCGCATATACAGTATATTGAAATACCCAACCCAACGGGAGACCACGGACAGGGTGGCGAAACACCAATCCCAAGGGGAAACAACAGGAAGGCGCATAGAGCACACGGAGGGCCCAGGCCAGACGGGCTTATGTCTCCCACCACCTTGTGCCCATCTTCCCCTCAACGGAGCCAACCAGAGGAACGCCATCCCAGCTGACTACTCTCCAGCCAGACTAGCACTCGCCAGAATCCGGGTGGGACTTTACCTCCACAGTCCCATGTAGAACCGCAACGACAGCCACCGTCTGCGTTGGGGAGAAGTCGGCCATTGTATGCTTCTCTTCTACCACCCCCCTGCAGGACCGCAGCGATGCCCACCGTCCGTGCTGGGGAAGGGTCGGCCACCATACGTCCTTCACCTGCGGCCTCCACTGGGAGCAGGACCATGGTGATGGCACCGTCCTTGCTGGGGAAAGATCGGCCACCGTCCGTCTCTTGTCTGAAATCCCAGAGAAGGGCAGAACCGCGGCAATGGCCACTGTCCATCCTTTGTCTGCCACCTCCACAGGGAGCAGGACCATGGCGACGGTCACCGTCCGCACCGGGGAGAGATCAGCCACCATCCATCTCTCACCTGCTGTCCCAGGGGTAGGCAGATATGCAGCAACAGCCACTGTCTGCGCCAGGGAGGGATTGGCCACTGTCCGCCCCTCGTCTGTTACCCCTGTGATGCCCCTCACGGAGGATGTCCCTTGCTTGCCTCACCTATCCAGAGGCCAAGTGGGACGTCCTTCTCACTCTCCCCACAGAGCCAGCCCCCTGGTGGAGTTGCAGCTGGAGAGGATTTGGAGTGGTCCCATCGTGAGTCTGGGGATATGCTCCCTACAGCCAGCACCCCTATGTCGCCCCTCGCTGTTGGACTCTCAGAGGAAGAGACGCCACAGGCAGCCCCTGACGGCTGTTTGACCTGAGCAAGACAGCAGCCCTCAGTCACCCAGGGGCGCCCCCATGACTCCAGGATGAGACCTCCCTGGCCCCACGAACTAGCAGTCCTCCTCCAGGAGCGGGCACAGAGGAGTGTGCTTTCTCGCCCTGTCCGGCCCCAGTCCCGAGGACCGACATACTCACTGAGGCCCCACCAGAGAAAGGCCTCCCCCTACACTACCCAGCAGCCCACCTCGGACGACCTGGCCCCTAGCAGTGGTCCTGTGCTTCCTGAGGGAAAGCATGCCCGACGGGACCCCTCCCACACCAGAACGACACCTGTAGCAGCCCAGTTGCCAGCAGCCCAACCTGAGTCCTCCTGTCTCATACTGTGTGTTTAATCTGTACAGTGTATTTTTTAAGCATTGTATTATCTTTATAGCAATATGCATGTAAGGTTGGTTGACCCGAGTTTTAAAGCCCTGCCCTTCTAGTTGCATGCTCCAGACTCGGTCTTGAAGGGAACCCCAGATCAGTCGCTCGTGTCCAGAAAACAAGGAGTTGGGCTCTGAACATGTAGCATATATATATATATATATATATATATATATATATATATATGAAATGCCCGCTCGGCAGAGTCAGACACCACCACCCCAGGAGAAGGGCACAGGGAGGTGACCCCCGTCCCACAAGATGACGGGGAGGCTCTTCCACCCTCTGAGCAGAAGCGACATCTCTCCCATGATCCGATGCCCCTCTTCTTCGCAGCCGGACCACGAGGCAGTTCGAAATTTAAGTGCACTTCACTCTGACAGAGAGAGCACTTGCCAGAATCGGGGTGGGACTTGCAACAGTCAAGTCCCAAGCAGGCCTTCGGACGCCATGTCCACCAGATCAGCCTTCACAAGAGGAGGGGACTCCACCAGAGCCTCATGTCCTGCAATACCCCAGGGGAGCAGCGGCACAATAGCGCCCTCCAGATCTGCTATGGAAGGAGCAACCACTGGTTCTCCTTCCTCTGCCACCCACCTTCAGGAGCCAGCACATCGGCACGTCTCCCAGACGACCTTCACTGGATCTCCCTAGGAGGGAGGCAGGCCCATGGGTAGTGTCCACCAGATCTACTTTTGAGGGGCAGACTACCGGTCATCCCTCAGCTGCCTTCCCCTGATGGCAGGAGGGCAGAGTCCACCAGACCTCCTCCTCTGGTCATCCCTGGGACAGATGGCCACCAGAAGGAGCGTTCTCCAGATCTCTGTCAGTCACTGCCCCGAGTAGGAACCTAGGCAGTGCCCATGCACCGGGTCTGTTTGGGTGAAGGAGCACCCACTGGGTCTCCCTCTCACACCCCAGCACGGGGTTCTGACAGGGACTGTCTAGCCCGCCAAGCTGGGGAGCAGACCACCAGTTGCTCCCCCTCTGTGACCCTGGAGGTTCCTACTGAGGGTGACGCCCCCTGCTCGGCCTGCCCCTCCTGCAACAGAACGAGGCACCCCTCTCCCCGCTCCTCCTGTACGGAGGAGGGGAACTGCTCCCCTGCAGGTACCCCGCCTGAGACTAGCCAGGGCGAGACCACCCTGAGGCCAGGCATCCTGTCGCTGTGGTATCACCCTCACCACCGACAGACACTGCCGGACTCCCCCAGAGCAAGCAGCCGCAGGCCACCGCTGGCAGCCTCCTCCCAGAGGCGAGACTGCAGCCCCCAGTGTTGACGAGCCACCCCTACCACCCGCTGCAGCTGCCATACTCCTCCCGATGCAGGAGGCTGCAGCCAACTCTTGACGGCCACCTCTCCTGGACATGACCGCAACTCAATGAGGGTGTCACCCATCCTGCAGCTGACCCTTGGCCTGGGCTTGGGCAGGTCTGCCCCCAGGACATCCACCACAACGAAGGGTAGGCGCCGTGCTGCGCGTCTCCTGGTCCTATTCAGCCCTAGGCCCAAGGGCCACCTCTCTCCTAAGGCCGTTATTGAGAAAGGGCCCCCCCCCCTTCAGCTCCATCAGGACCCGTGACAATCCCGACAGTGACCTACACCGGGAACACACTCCTGATGGCCCGCCCCCTACGCCCGGCTGCCACCTGTGACTGCCAGTGTAACGGGAACCTGGCGCACCATAGCGCCCCTCACCACCTGTTCCCATGAGTAGAGAGACTCTAAGGCTGTTGTCACATCTCCCCATCAGTGTTACTGCATGACCTTGTATGAGACAGACCCCCTTGCATGAGACAGACCCCCCCTAGCATCCCTAGTGATGCTCCTGCCCCTCCCCCTGTGCAGTAATCAGTAATCCAAAGGAAAGCTTACTTTTGATCGGTAGTGTTGGTACAAAGGCGTGAGGTCCCAGCCGCCTTCCATGTGTGACCCCCCCCGCAGTGCAACACAGTGAACTACCCCTAATCATCAGTGTTGTGCCTCTGTCCCTGAGTTGTCATATACTCCACACTCCCCCCCCCTCCATAGTTCTATCCCATCTATGCCAAGTGAATGTACTAAGAGTTTACTCTCTGTGTCCAGGTTATGCAAGAATACTGTGTCACAATAGTGTCACCCATCCCTGTCACACAAGTAGGTAATAAGTGATATATTTCTCCGTCCCATGTCTCGTGGGTGTAGCATAAGGCAGCCTATATCTCGTCTATGTCATGCGGATGTGTTATAGTTGATATAAGGTTCCGTCTATGTCACGCGGATGTGTTATAGTTGATATAAGATTCCGTCTATGTCACGTGGATGTGGTATGGAATGAGAGCATATTAAAAGGCCAGGTATAGGCTCCAAGGATGGTACAACACCCCAAGAAGGAGCCTATGGAGGGGCAGACAGCATGCAGTCCAGCTCCGAGCGAGAGGAACGTAAGTCTGCCTGGGCTGCGCACCCCTATGACCCAGAACTCGCCCGCCGCCACCATAGCAGGAAACCACAACTACCTTGCAGGTGACCCAATCCTCGACAAGGTTGGGGTGGGGCTATTACTCTAGCTCCAGTCAGCACCCCTGAGACAACGGGTAGGCGCTCTACCTTCCTACAGGAGATGGCCTACAGCTGCTCTGGAGATAATAAGGAGACACCCTGTAGCTGCTCCCGCCTTCGTAAGGAGATGGCCGGTAGCTGCTCTGAAGGTGTCCTTAACCCGCGCCGTCCCAGCGACGTGAATTAACGTGGCAACATTGCAAGGTCCCTAAATTGCACAATTTTCAATTTTCGTGAGTGATTTTGCGAGTGATTTTTGGCACGAATACACGGGACACCTTCCTCTATTCCTCTACAAGATGCCAAGCAGGAACAATGCCTTACACCGCATAACCTCTCCCCCCCCCTGCACGCCATTGTCTCGGCAATTCACCTGTTACCAGTGACCTGGCCAATAAAGACATTCAGGGCCAGAGTGATTCCCCAATCGATGACAATGTGGAGGACAAAGTTTACATAGCATTAAAGGAAGAAACAGTCAGAAATGATGATCAGGTAATGTGGGAAAAAAAAGGTCATGAATGGTGATGAGTTAGTGAGTGAAACAATGCTTATAATGCCTATATTACTGTTTGAAAACCAATATACTCTTGTACTACATATAAATTCGTACCAAGTAAATAAATAAATACTGTTTATGAGTGGATAAAATAGTTACCCTTCCATAGAACTCGTTTTCTTTGGTGCCAGCCTGTTAGAAAACCCAGTCAGGTAAGGAAGTACTCGTACCTAAATCGGGTATTTTAAACCTCAGGTGAGCGATTTCTCTATGAATTTTTGATCGTTTCTCACCAAAAGCGGATGTTTGAGCCAAAAAAAAAAAAAAAGGTCCAAAAACGTCGGGATGGGGCGGGTTAAAGAGACAGCCTGTAGCCGCTCGACCCTCCAACAGGAGAAGGCCGGAAGCAGCTCTGGAGGCAATAAGGAGATGGCCGGTAGCTGCTCCTGGCTTCGTCAGGAGGCTTCCGGTAGCCGCTCCGAAGGTGCCCTAACAGAGACGGCCTGTAGCCGGTCTCCCCTCCTGCAGGAGACGGCAAGTAGTCACTCCGGAGGTAACCAGGAGACAGCCGGTAGCCGCTCTGGAGGTAATCAGGAGACGGCCGGTAGCCGCTCCGAAGGTGCCCTAAAGTCGACCTGTAGCCACTCCCTACCCTAGGCCACAGCCAGTAGCTGGGCCATTGTGAGGGCCAGTAGCCGCACCTCTAGAAGGCCACAGCCAGTAGCCAGGCCCTATGAGAGGAGAAGGCCAGTAGCCGCTCCTCAGTCAGGTGCTGACTCCCCTACACTAGACTACAACCCAGAGGGAGGCCCCAGCCTGGAGGACTACTGGAGAGGCCCCTTGACCACCACCGGGCTCTTCTCACTACAGTCGGTCCCTGAGAGGCCTCACCTGACAGACCCCGATGGAGGCCGACACCGCAGCCCACTCCTGACGGCGTCCCCGACCACTGGGGAATGCAGCCCATGGGACCTCGAGACTGCCCCCAGGACTCACGGGCGGGACATCCCTACACCCCGATGCCGGAGACCCTCATCCTCCGTCAGGCGCCTGAATGAAAGATTCAGGCAGCTGTTCGGCCCCTGCCCACAGGGCCAGACTCCAGCCCCGAGCCCCGAGAGCGTGGGACCCTTCGCCACCAGCAGTCCTGGACGAGAGAGGACGCCCTAGCAACGCGTGATCCCGTGGCCCCTGAATACGGAGGCCCCCAGCAGAACTCGTCCCCGTCAGTAGTTAGGCTGAGTTGTTTCCGCCGCCCTTGTACCTGACCGCCACCACACCCAGTCCCGAAAGTGAGTGACAGTGAAAGCACAGTGAAAGTGATACAGTGAAGCAAGGACAGAGCAGTGAATTATCAGAATAGGGGAAGTCAGAAATAAAAGTGTTAGTGTTAGTGTAAAAGAAAGGTAGAATAAGTAAAGTAACTGTGAGACAATGAATACAGCCGAACAGTGAAAGAAGTGTCTGTCTGAGTGGATGCGCTACCAACTTAGTGATATAGCCTCATGCTGAGATCATAAGGCTGCGTTCACACCAAGCGATTCGATTCGATTCAATTCATGGAGAATCAATTGATTCGATTCATTTTGAATCAGCGCCGTTCATACCGACAGAATCAAACTGTCAGAATCAACAGGGAGTAGTGCAAAGGCTGACTTGAACGAGGATGGACGTAGACGCTCTTGCTGAAATAGAGGTGTTGCTGTGGCTGAGGCGGCGTAGGCGTAGGCGTCCAAGAAGAATATGGGTGCATGAAATTAATGCAAAAAGACCTGATTTTGGGAGTTTCGGACACTTGTTCCCAGATTTGATAAACAATTCAGACAAGTTTTATGATTATTTTAGGATGACCAATGAACAGTTTAAAATGCTAGTGAAGTTGACTGCACCCAACATAAGAAAAGAGAATACTAATTACCGACGTGCAGTTGGAGTTGAAGAAAGGATTGCCATTTACCTTAGGTAAGAAGTGAACTGTTAAAAAGTCTGAAAGTTGGAAGAAGTAGTGTTTCATGCAGTATAAAAGACATCTTTTATTTCTGGTTATGAATACAGAATACATTAAGAAAACATATCTTTTATTTCTGGTTGTGCATAGAGTAAAAATAAGTATAAATTCTTTGTTTCTGGTTGTGAATATATTAAGAAAATAGACATCCTTTATTTATGGCTGTGAATACAGTAAAAAAATAGACATCCTTCATTTATGACTTAACTCACCTGTGCATTTAATTTCTGCAGCAATATCCTTCCATAAAGCCGCTATGGCATCCCTGTCCCGATGCTTAGGATCACTAGCATCATAAATAGCACGTCGCTCTCTCACTAAATTTATCAGGACGTCCGGTAGCATGGTGCTCACTCCTCCACTGAATCGCCGTGACTGATGAAAAAATGGACCCTCGCGCATCAGTGATTCTGAATCGCCTTGAATCGCCATGATTTGAATTGAATTGATTCGCTTGGTGTGAACAGTTCCTATAGGAATTAATATGTCGCATCAAGACGAATCATGAATCGATATGATTCTCCATGAATTGAATCGAATCGAATCGCTTGGTGTGAACGCAGCCTAAGGAAGTTCCAGTGCCATAACAATAATTAATAACACAACGGACGAACGAGTTAGACTGCCAACAGTGAAAACAGTGCCACGACCCTAGTGAACAGAACTCAACCTGATAGATATAACCTAGACTTCCCCAAGTGACAGTATTTAGTTCCCTGCCTTAGGACTCCTGATCGTAGTGCTATTCACTTTACCTGATCTTGTCGCAATCAATGGTGGCCCCTAACTTCTGTAGCAGGTCCAGCCCCAGATATCCGTTATAACTGCGGCAGGAAGAGTCGAACACGATGAACTTGTCGTGTGTGGACGCCGGCTGATGGGTGTCGACGCGCAGGGCCTGTGTTCCCCATGGATTGGCAAGGGGCCGTCCCCCGCATCCACAAGGTGAGTAGCCGTCGGGAATAGTGGGTCAAAGGTCGACTTGTGACGGGAGAAGTAATGGCTATACAGGCAAGATCTGGCCGCTCCCTTGTCGACCAGAAGTCTGGCTTTCACCCTGTTCAGCTTCATCTTGTAAACTTGGGGGCGGTATTTGGGGGAAGTGGCCCCCGCCACCATGGGAAGGTGTGGGGGCGGTCCTAAAAATCCAACTGCCGGGGGCCTCCTTCTTCTTCCTCCGGCTCCTGTTCCCCGGGTTCGTCCTCTGGTTCCTCGTTCTCTGGAGAGGAAACTTTACTTTGGTCCGGGGTGGTGGTTTTCCGTCTGGCAGCTTTTAATTGGTCCCTGATATCGCACAGTGGGCACCTGGAGCTGCAAACAGAGAACCCCCAGGGATTCACCAGAATGAGGTTGGGGTTCTCCTTGTGATTGGCCTAGCATTACTGCAATGCCAGGTGTTTTAGGTTTGGCTTCCCGTTCCGTAAACGCCTAGCGTAGAGCAGGGCTCTCTTTCGAGACCGGGGCTTAGACAAATAAGAGAGAGGCAGGACACAAAAACTCCAGGCAACAACCTTACACGTGTATTGCTTAGTTAGACAGGGGAATAAGTAGGTGTTACAGACACAAGTATACTGGGCGATAATAAACTCTTATACCTAGATATGGTTAGTAGTATCTCGCAGGATACTGTTTTGAGTCACAGTGAATAGCACTTAAGGCAGAGCGTTCTCAATTAGGGAAGTCCAGAGTTTCTATACGTGTGGAGTTGTTAAGGTTATTTCACACAGGGGAGGGTGGTGTAAGGCACTGGGGTCCGATTTTAATTATGGTAGTACAAGATAATTTCTGATGGCAGCATATTTACTTTATTACCCTCCACTCGTATTCTGCTTTTGACTAATTATTATCACTTTCTCTACCACTTTGATCTTGTCACTGTATTATTCTGTACACTGTTCACTGTGTCAATTATTCTCTCCAACACTGGGTATTGTTGCTGATTCCTGCGACAAGGTCAATTCACTGTTCTGCCTAGGTACTGTGTGATCACTGATATTGCACAGTTAGGGTCACTCCAGTCTGCATCTGGTGCCAGGGGCGCAGGCGGAGGGGCAGCACAGCTCCACTGTGGTACCGACGGGGCTGGGCACCACCAGGGGCCTCCGTACTCAGAGGGCACGGTATCACACGCAGGGGCATCCGTTCTCATCCAGGGCTGTGGGTGGCGAAAGGTCCCGCACTCTCAGGGCTGAGGACAGGAGTGTGGACCTCAGGACTGGGGCTGAACATTTGCCTGAAACGGTCATCCAGGCTCCTGATGGAGGATGAGCACCTCTGCCATTGAGGTGTGGGGAGTTTCTGCCCAGGAGTTCTGGGGGGGGGTCTGGGGTTCCCGAGGGCTGTGGTCCCAGGGGCTTGGCGGCGCCGACAGGACGGTGCTGCGGCACCGGTCTGCGTCAGGGTCCATCAGATGGGTCTCCTCCAGAGCCAGTTGTAGGGAGCAGAGGCCAGGTGAGACTACAGGGTCTCTCCAATACTCCTCTATGCCCGAGACTCCCTCTTTGTCAGGGGTAGGGGAACAGGCGTAAGCTACAGGCGGCGGAGCGGCTACAGGCCGTCTCTTGCCGTAGGGCCCGGCTACTGGCTGTGGCTTCCTAGGGCCGCGGCTACAGCCCAGCGCCAAGGCCTGGCCACTGGCGATAGCCTGAGAGAGTGGGTGACTGCCAGCACCCAGGGGCACCTTTGGTGCGGCTACAGGCCGTCTCCTGCAGAAGGGATGTTGAGCGGCTACAGGCCGTCTCCTGCAGAAGGGATGTTGAGCGGCTACAGGCCGTCTCAGGGGGAACACCTTCGAAGCGGCTACAGGCCATCTTCTTCAGGAGGGGTGTTGAGCAGCTACAGGCCATCTCCTTCAGGAGGGGGTGTTGAGCGGCTACTGGCCATCTCAGGGAACACCTTCGGAGCGGCTACACGCCGTCTCCTCGTTACCCTTAGAGCGGCTACAGGCCGTCTCCTCGTTACCCTCAGAGTGGCTACAGGCCGTCTCAGGGGGAGCACCTTTGGAGCAGCTACAGGGTGTCTCCTGATTACCCTCAGAGCGGCTACAGGCTGTCTCCTTAGTGAGGGGCGAGCAGCTACAGGCCGTCTCAAGGAAGACACCTTCAGAGCGGCTACAGGCCGTCTTCTTAGAACCCTCAGAGTGCCTACAGGCAGTCTCCTTAAAGAGGGGTGAGCGGCTACGGGCCGTCTCCTTAAAGAAGGGTGAGCGGCTACAGGCCGTCTCCTTAAAGAGGGGTGAGTGGCTACAGGCCGTCTCCTTAAAGAGGGGTGAGCGGCTACGGGCCGTCTCCTTAAAGAGGGGTGAGCGGCTACAGGCCGTCTCCTTAAAGAGGGGTGAGTGGCTACAGGCCGTCTCCTTAAAGAGTGGTGAGTGCCTACAGGCCATCTCCTTAAAGAGGGGTGAGCACCTACAGGCCGTCTCCTTAAAGTGGGATGAGCGCCTACGGGCCGTCTCCTTAAAGAGGGGTGTTTACAGGCCTTCTCCTTAAAGAGGGGTGAGTGGCTACAGGCCGTCTCTGTAGCACTGGCAGGAGCTGGATAGGCAGCTTCACCCTTTAGCTGGTTGGTGAAGGCTCGCCCTGAAGGTAGTGTGGTATTCCTACTATGGTGATGGCGGGCAGGCTCCAGGTCATAGGGGCACACGGCCCGGGCTGACTTAGGCCGTTGTCGCACCGAGTCCCGGCACGCTGCTGCTGCTCCTCTGTGGGCTCCTTGTGGGGGTGTCTGGGTGTTCACTGGGGCACTATGCTGCATTTTAATTACAATCTCAACCTTTGACTGATCCACACCAAATTTTTTTTTTCCTCAGCTGCACACCCAGATATATTTACTGGATAGGATCAGGCATTTGTCTGTATCCACTGCCAGATGTTTTAATCAAGTTGCCGCTGGGGAGAAGTTATTTAGTTTTAGTGTATGTATTGATCAAAAGTGAAGGTTACTGGTCAAGGTCAATGTTCAGGATGAAGAAAAGTTATCACACACAAATGTTGGTTCACTGAAAGCAATTTTAAGTTATGGGGAAATGAGTATAGAAAAAAGAAAAATTCTTCTTGACAGCATTGTGATCCCAACTCTAATGTAAGGAAGTAAAGCTTGAACCCTGTTGGAAGGAAACACGTCATGCGTGAGTACAGTGGAAATTTCTTGTCTGAGAGGAGCATGTGATGTTACGTATGGAGAGACTAGCAGATAAATGTGAAAAAGAAGGAGCGTCGTGCTTTTGGCGTGGATATGATTGAAAATGTTAAGAGAAATACTGTACTCAGAAAAGGCTTGGTCATATAGAGAGGGTGGAGAGTGAGTGATTGACTAAAAGAGAGTACTGTATGTGGCTGAAGTGGGAGTAGAGGGGGGAAGGGCACTGTGTGGGTGAGATGGAAACAAGGAATGGAGAGCTAATTATATGAATGAGAAGCAAGGAATGGAGAGATAATTATATGAGTGAGAAGCAAGGAATGGAGATAATTATACGAGTGAGAGGACAGCCAAATGGCAGAGGATAGGGTGACATGGAGTCAATTTGTTTGTGGCTGTTCCTTACGTGATTAAGACATCTGGCTATAGACAGACAAATGCCTGATCCTATCTGGGAAATATTTTTGGGTGTGCAGCTAAGAAGAAAAAAAAAAAAAAATGTTGGTGTGGATCAATCAAAGGTCGAGGTCACAGATCAAGGTCAAAGCCTGGCAAGAGAGTAGCTGTTTCTACAAGCATCTTTTCTAATTCTTTGAGTTTGTCTTTACTCTTTAGTTTCAGCCTTTCTTTATCTACAGTACCTTGTGTCTGGTGGAGGTATGGAAATACCAGTGGCTCTTTGTGCAATTTATTAAATCCTTAATTCTAATGCAGGGTACAGTAACCTGTGGACCCAGTATCCATGAGTGTCCT
This sequence comes from Coenobita brevimanus, assembly GCF_032717465.1. Lineage (NCBI taxonomy): Eukaryota > Metazoa > Arthropoda > Malacostraca > Decapoda > Coenobitidae > Coenobita > Coenobita brevimanus. The sequence goes on from NC_137023.1 coordinate 40,874,539, forward strand.
AATTGATAGGGGAAAGGACTTTGTATATATTCCTGTCATCAGTCTTTGTTATCCTTGTGGTTCTTGGTGTGAATTACAGAGTAGTATGACCCTTGTTTTGCTAGCGGGCACCAGATCTGGCCCCACGGTAGATTCCTTGGTGCTCTATGGGGCCTCCGATGGCTAACATTTGGACTGGAAATGAGAGAGGAGCTTGGACCAACTGCATCTCACCCATGATATGACAGTCTCACTTCACTTGTCACAGCACTGACCTCTGGATAACTGATTCATAGGCAGTCTCATTGAATTATTCTCTCTAGTTCCTGGCCTGAGTGGGCACTTATGAATGGTCAGAGGCATAGTTGGAGGGTGAGCAGGGTTGTCCCTGGGTCTACCATGCTCAATGGCTGTGAAGTGAAAAGGTTGGGATAGCAGTCTGGTGTGGTGCAGATAAAGTGAGAGAGAGCAAGTAGGCTGGGGCACGGCAAGCATGATGAGGTCAAGATGAGAGGGGAGGAAATCTCCACAAAGCAGAGGAGTCCTGGAGCTGTTAGGCAGGCCTAAAGGGGCTTATACTGTACCCCCAAAACTGAATATCATATGCTGCCTTGTGACAGCAGATGCACCTGAACATTCTGGAATACAGGCTTATCTGTACATGGCATGGGCCTGTCCACATGTGTCCAGCATGGATGTTGTGGGCATGCCAAACATAAGCTGAGATATTGCTAACTGAAATAGTTAACCCTGCCTCCTGGAGACATCATATGATGTGGGGAGGGGCTTTCAAGGGCATGTAAGGAATTTCTCATGCAAAAGAGTGAGAGCCAGTGGTTTGATCACCATGTCAAACCCTCTTTTGCATCACCCAAAACTAAAGAAGTCTAATCCAGCTACCATGAGAGTAGCACATGGCTATTTCTCTTGCAGTACACCTGTATTTCTGCTGTTGGTTCTTGCCAAAGGCAATTTTTCAGATAAAATTATTTATGTTTGCTGCCACAGTGACATTCAGCAAGCTAGTAACAATTTCTTTCTTGTTCCTTGTAGAGGAAAGACTGATCTTCAGTAGGGACACCTTACTATTTTACACAACCCTTTCCTTCATGGAGTACAAGATAATTGTGAAGATAAAAGAATTTTTCACAATGAAGGCAAAAATGCACGGCAGGGACTGTAACTCAATACAGGTGTTTTGCATGAAAGATTAATTGAGGGATGTCTGTACAATAAAACAAAATCACTACTGTACTGCTGTACTTGCAATCCATTATTAATTGTGAGAATAACATACCCTTGTGAAACATATAAAGGACACAAGATTCTGGACAATTTTAACTACTGTGCTGTAAATCTAATTTGTAATAATAATAATAATAATAATTATAATAATAATAATAATAATAATAATAATAATAACTCCAATTCGTGGTAGGTGGGGGCGCTCACCATCCACTCACTCAATGTACTGCCGCTCTCAGGTGTCTGCCCTTTCCTCTCCTCCCTCCTTTCCCTCCTTCCTCTTCTATCTTTACTTTATTCTTTCCTCATCTTTCTGCCTACGAGTGACTTTACACTCCCTCTTTTGTCTTTCTTTTCTTCATTCTTTCCTCTTCTTTCTGTCTATGGGTGACTCTACACTGAGTGGCAAGCTGAATGGTTTCCTGTACACCAGGAAACCATTTACTATGCTGGGTGGTAACCATATAACTAAATTATGGCACCTGGTGTTTTAGTGGGTAATTGCAGCACTCCAATCGGACTGAACAGTGAAGGTTTATATCCAAGGGGTGGTTGGGGTTTATTGCTCACATAATGCCACTCAGGGATGAGTGAGGCTGGTCACTCTCATCTTAAATGTCAGGACCAACTTGCCTAGCCCTAGGCTCCTACACTCCTCAAGGGGCAACGTAGGATTGGATGATGGAATGGAATGGAATAACTCCAATCGGACTGAGCCGGTGCAAGTTTATATCCATGGGGTGGTTGGGGTTTAATGCTCATGTAATGCCACTCAGGGATGAGTGAAGCTGGTCACTCTCATCTTAAATGTCAGGAGGTGGTAGCTCAGTGGGTAGAACAGTGGCTTGCAGTCCTACTGGACCCAGGTTCAAATCCCCACTGGAGCAGGGAACAGTTTAAGGATTTGAATGTAATAAATACAGACTTTACTGATCTACCAGAAGACCCGCCGACACGTCATAAAAATACCCCCACTAATACCAGTACACCAGTCCTGTATGAGACAGCCCTAGCATGTATTCAATATGGACGGTGGGTGTTAGCGCCGAAGTGGTGACATGTAGAGGTGTATGGTATGTAGGAGGACTTCTGGGCCTTAGGACCAGACTGTGAAGCCTATGCCCAGAGTCAGACACATTAAAAAAAAAAAAAAAAAAAAAAAAAAAAAAACTTGCCTAGCCGAGGGCTCTTACGCTCCTCATGCGGCAACACAGGATTGGATGATGGATGGATGGATCTATCTATCTATCTATTGCCAGATGCCTCAATCCCGTTCGGGGTGGCCACAAACAAATTGTCTCCACGTCACCCTGTCCCTCACCATTTCACTGCCCTGCTCCCAACTCACACCTCCCTCTCTCATATACCTCTCCACCCCATCCCTCCATCTCATCCTCGGCCTCCCCCTCCCTCTCCCCCCCTCCACCTCACTCACATACACTCTCTTAATCAGTCTTTCATCCTCCATCCTCTCCACATGGCCAAACCACCTCAGTGTATTCCTCCTAATGCTTCCTATCACATCCACATCCACACTACAATGCTCCTTTATATCCTCATTTGTCAGCCTGTCTCTCCATGCGACTCCACAGGCTCCTCTTAAATAACTCATTTCCACTGCTTTCACTTTTGACTTGTAATAATAATAATAATAATAATAATAATAATAATAAAAATTATAAATCTTGTGGCAGCAGATGCACCTGAACATATCTGCGCATGGCATGGACCTGTACACACACATCCGGTGTGGATGTTGTGGGCATGCCAAACATAAGTTAAGATACTAACTGATATCATTAACCCTACCTCCTGGGGACATGTGGGGAGGGCCATCCAAGGGCATGCATGGAATTTTTCATGCAAAAGAATGGTTCGATCACCATGTCAAACCCTCTTTTGTGTCACCCAAAGCTAAGGAAGTCTAGTCCAGCTACTATGAAAGAAGGACACGCCTATTTCTCTTGTAGTACATCTGTATTTCTGCTGCTGTTTCTTGCCAAATGCAATTTTTCAGATAAAATCACTTATACTTGTTGCTACAGTGACATTTAGCATGCTAGTCACAATTTCATCATTGTTCTATTTAACAACAATAATAATAATCTATCTATCTATTGCCGGACGTCATAATCCCGTAAGGGGTGGCTCTTGAGTTATTTGTTTTACAGAGAGGGGCACTAACCCTCCACCAACCGACTTGTTGACACGTAGGGAGCACGTATGGTCTGGTTATATGGTTACCATCCAGCATTGTAAATGGTTTCTTGGCTTACAGGAAACCATTTGGCTTGTCACTCAATGTAAAGCCACCTGTAATGGAAAGAATAGCAATAAGAAGTGACAGGAAAGATGGGAGAAATAGGAAGAGAGGAGGGCAGGCACAGAAAAAGAATGATAAAGGCTAAGGAAGAAGTAGGCAGCACTACATCAAGTGAGTGGATGATGGTCGCCACCACCTACCACTAATAATAATAATAATAATAATAATAATAATAACAACAACCTTGAATTTTGCTGATGGCAATCTGATTCTTTTGTTCAACTTTGGGAAAAAGTGATCACGTGGTCATTGAGTTCCAGATGTTAATAGGAAACGTCGAGCCAAGAGACGAGCTTCATAGACAGGGAAGATACAACTTTGGGAAAGCAAATTTTACAGGATTGAGAAACTTTTTTGAAAATGCGGATTGGGGAAAATTCAGAGAAACAAGAGAGATACAGAGGAAGTGGGATATCTTTCTAGACCTCTATAATTTGAGAGTGGAAAAATTTGTACCAAGAGTAAGAGGGAAAGAAAACAGGAAAAAGGAGTGGTTTAATAGAAGGTGTATGATAGCAAAAAAAGAGAGAGATAAAGCGTGGAACAATTGGAGAAAGAGAGATAACGACAGAACAAAGGAAAAATATAAAAGAACAAGAAATGAATACACAAGAATACGTAGAGAAGAAGAAAGGAATTTTGAAAAAGGTATACAGTAATTGACAAATGCAAGGATGAACCCAAACTGTTTTATAGATTTGTTAATGGCAAACTGAAACAAAAGGAAGGAATCACCAAGTTGAAAGTAGAAGGAGAGGTCTTTAAGGATGCGGCAATGCAAGCAGAAATAATGAACAAACGTTTCCAGTCAGTTTTCACTAAAGAAAAGGAGCTTGTGGAAGGGGAGGGAGTGATTAGAAATGTTCCGGTGATGAAAGATATAAAAGTGGAGGTAAGGAAGTGTATAAATTACTGGAAACTCAAGATGTAAGGAAAGCCCCAGGACCTGATGGAATTTCTAATTGGGTACTGAAGGAATGCAGAGAACAACTGGCTGATAAAATTCACAGCTTAATTGTATGCTCACTGGAAGAGGAGAAAGTGCCAAAAGAATGGAAGAGGGCAAATGTGGTACTAATTTACAAGGGAGGAAACAGGCAAGAACCCCTGAATTATAGACCAGTGTCTCTAACCAGCATGGTCGCAAAATTGTGTGAGAGAATCCTGAAAGACAGATGGATAAAATATCTGGAAGAGATGAATATTTTGGCTGAATGTCAGTTTGGATTCAGAAGTGGAAGGTCATGTGTTTCTAACTTGTTGAGCTTTTACTCAAGCGCGATTGATGTGGTACAGGAGAGAGATGGCTGGGTGGATTGTGTGTACTTAGAGAAGGCCTTTGACAAGGTACCTCATAAGAGACTAATGTGGAAACTAGAATATATAGGAGGACTAAAGGGGAAACTTCTGGAATGGATGAGAGACTTTTTGAGACAGACAAATGAGGACAGTAATAAAGGAAAAGATGTCTGGATGGAGGGAAGTAACAAGTGGAGTCCCTCAAGGCTCAGTGTTGGCGCCAGTAATGTTCCTGATTTACATAAATGATATGGTAGATGGAGTGAACAGTTATGCAAGTCTGTTTGCTGATGATGTAAAGATCTTGAGGAAGATAGAGGTTGAGGAGGATTGTAAAATACTGCAGAAGGATTTGGATAGGATACACAATTGGAGCCGGACGTGGGAAATGAAATTTAATGTAAAGAAATGTAAAATATTGGAAATGGGTAAAAGTACCAGGAGACCATCACTGAATTATTTTTTGGGTAATGAATTAATCACAAAAAGGAGAGAAGAGAAAGATTTGGGAGTGCTGGTCCAAGATAGTTTGTCACCAGAAAAGCACATTAACAAAATAGTTGGAGAGACTTATAAACTCTTGACTAACATAAGAGTAGCATTTCATTATATGGATGAGGAAATGATGAAAAAATTGATAGTGGCCATGATCCGCCCCAGGTTAGAATATGCAGCGGTAGTGTGGTCCCCACACAAAAAGAAAGATATAAACAAGATTGAGAGAATACAAAGAACAGCAACCAAGATGGTCCCCAGTCTGACAGACCTGTCATACAGAGAGAGGCTGGAAAAACTGGATTTGCCTTCATTAGAGGAAAGGAGAAAGAGGGGAGACATGATTGCGGTGTTCAGGACCATGGTGGGAGTAGATAAAATTGACAAAGAAGATCTGTTTGTATGGGATAAGAGAGCAACAAGAGGACATGGAATGAAATTGAAAAAGTCAAGCTGCTTGAAGGATATCAAGAAATATAGCCTTCCTTACGGAAGTACACACTTATGGAATAGCCTGGACAAAGAGATCGTCCAGTCTAAAAACTTAAACGAGTTTAAAGTTAAATTCGACTTACTGAGAAAGAGCGACGGAAACCCACGAGCATAGTACATAGTACATCCCCTGGGGGTAGGGGGGTTTCAAGAATACTCCCCCAGTATCCCTGCTTGTCGTACGAGGCGACTAAAAGGGTTGGTGGTGGGTTAGTGCCCCACCCCGTAAAAAGAACTAACTAAAAAAGCAAATAAAGCGCCTCGGACCCGGACGGACCATACGTTGACGACTAAGGAACGGACAAAGGACATTCTGAGAGTAGGAACGTGGAATGTGAGAGGAGTGAATGATGAAGTGAAAGAGAGAGAGATTGTCCAGGTGCTTGAGGATGCAAAAGTGGATATATGTGGATTGACTGAAACTAAATGGAAAGGTGAAAGGATGAGAGAATGGGAATACGGTGTAGGTATATGTGCGGGAGTCAGTGAGAATGAGAGGGCAAGAGAGGGAGTATGTCTGATGATAAGCAAGAAGTGGAAGGAGAATATAAGAGAGTATGGAACAGTGGGTGCAAGGATTGTATGGGTGAGGATGAAAGTAGGTATACAAGCATGGGCGATTGTATGTGTGTATGCTCCAACAGAGGATCGAGTGGCAAGAGTGAAAGATGAGTTTTAAGTAGAGTAGAAGCATGTATGGACAAGTTTGAGAGGAGCGAGAGAGTGCTGTTGATTGGAGACATGAATGGCAAAGTCGGGAATGTACGAGTGGATGGAGTGGTTGGTCAGTGGGGTGTGCCAGCAGAAGTAGATGGGAATGGTAGTGCTTTTGTGGACATCTGTGCTGGTAAGGGGTTGGCAATAGCCAACACCTACTGTCATAAGATGATCCACCGGTATACATGGAGAGTAATGAGGAGGATGGATGGTGAACTTGTTGAACGAAAGGCAATGATAGACTACGTGTGTGTGGATGAGCGAATGAGAAGACAAGTGTTGGATGCAAGGGTGTGGAGAGGGTGGGGGAATGGAGTCTCGGACCATCACTTAGTGATGGCCAAGGTAGAGCTGCAAAGAAAGTGGTTGAGGAGGCGAAGGGGAAGACAGGAGGAAACAGCTCCTGTGAGAAGAGTGGAGAAATTGCAAGATAGTGAGAAGAGGACAGAGTATAAGAGCATAGTGGAAGAAAGATTGGGAAGGTATATGAGCTAGAGCAGATGGAAGGGGTGGAAGACGATGTAAGATATTCACGGAAGAGATAAGCGCAGCGTCTGAGGAGGTTTGTGGAGTGAGGAGGAGATGCAAGGGTGTGCAAGGGACAGCATGGTGGAATGATGAGGTGAAACGAGCTGTGGAACAAAAGAATAAGGCATATGTTTAATGGTTGTATAGTAGTGGTAGGGGAGAAGATGAGAGAGAGAAGAGAGGTATATGTGAGCAGGAGAAGGGAGGTTAAGAGACTGGTGAAGGAGAGTAAGAAGAAAGTGGATGAAGAGTTTGGGAGGAATCTGAGTGTGAAATGGAGGGAGAGTAAGAAATTGTTTTGGAAGGAGAGGTAAAGAAAGTAAGGATGTGTGAAAGGGGAAATAGTAGGGGAGTGAAAGATAGGAATAATAGATTGTTGGTTGAGAAGAGAGAGAATTGAGGAGATGGAAGGAGCACTTTGAGGATTTGTTGAATGTAGAGAGTGAGAGCAGTGTGAGTATAAGTGGTTGGGGAATGGCTGGGAGAAGAAGAGATGAGAGGAGGGAGGAAGAGATCAGTAGGTCGGAAGTAGTGGAAGCGATGAAGAAGATTAAGCTGGGAAAGGCCCCAGGAATTGATGGAGTATGTGGTGAAATGCTTAGGTATGGGGGTGAGATTGTTGTGGAGTGGATATGGAAGTTGTGTAGATTGGCTTGGGAAGAGGGAAGGGTTCCAGAGGACTGGAAATCAGGTATAATTGTTCCTCTGTACAAAGGAAAAGGGGAGAGAGAAGTATGTGGTAACCATAGGGGTATTTGCCTTCTTAGTGTGACTGGTAAAATATATGGTAGAATACTCATTGATAGGGTTAGGCATATGACAGAGGAGCTAGTTGGAGAAGAACAAGGGGGATTTAGGAAGGGAAAAGGGTGTGTAGATCAGATATTTGTTCTAAGATGTTTAGTGGAGAAGTATCTAGAGAAGGGAAGGAAAGTGTACGCTGCCTTCATGGACTTGGAGAAAGCTTATGACAGAATAGATAGGAAAGGTATGTGGAAGGTATTAAGAATATATGGGAGTGGAGGGGAAATTGTTGAGTGCTGTGAAGAGTATGTACGAGGGAGCTAGGGCTACTGTGCGAGTGGATGGTGAGCTGAGTGAGTTCTTTGATCTCAATGTGGGACTGAAACAGGGGTGTGTAATGTCTCCATGGCTGTTTAATATATATATGGATGGGGTCGTAAAGGAGGTATGCAAGGTAGGGCAGTGGATGTGGGGGTGGCCCTAACGAATGAGGGTGAGATTTGGAAGCTTCCGGTGTTGCTGTTTGCTGATGATACAGTATTGTTGAGTGAAGATGAATGGGAGTTGCAAGGTTTGGTGAATGAATTTGGGACAGTGTGTAGGAGGAGGAAGCTGAAAGTTAATGTAAACAAAAGTAAAGTTATGGTGTTTGAGAGGAATGAAGTCACAGAGTGTGCAGTGAGGTTGGATGGTGAGGATATGGAGAATGTGAGTGCATTCTAGTACTTGGGTAGTGTGATGAGTAAGGATGGAACTTTGGGGGATGAAGTGCGTGAAAGGGTACAGCAGGGAAGGAAGGTTGTAGGCATGCTGAAAGCAGTGATGAGAAATAGGGAAGTGAGTATGGAAGTTAAGAAGTCTCTGCATGATGGTATTGTGATCCCTACCCTGACGTATGGAAGCGAGGCGTGGACCTTGCAAGAGGGGAACAAGTCAAGAGTGAGAGCAGTGGAAATGAGTTACTTGAGAGGAGCATGTGGAGGACATGGAGGGACAGGTTGACGAATGAAGAAGTGAAGGAACGTTGTGGGGTAGATGTGGATGTGGTTGAAAAGATTAGGAGAAATACACTGAGGTGGTTTGGACATGTGGAGAGGATGGAGAGTGAAAGACTGACTAAGAGGGTGTATGTGGGTGAGGTGGAGGGAGGGAGAGGGAGGGGTAGACCGAGGATGAGGTGGAGGGATGGAGTTGAGAGGTATATGAGGGAGGGGGGGGTGAGTTGGGGGGAGGGGAGTCAAATGGTGGGTGACAGAGTGACTTGGAGGCGTTTTGTCTGCGGCCACCCTTTGCGGGATTAGGGCGTCGGGCTATAGATAGATAGATAGATAGGTAAATACTTAAATATTTGGAACGACTTAGACAAAGAGGTGGTGCATGAGAAAAACATTCATGTGTGTAAAGGTAGACTTGATAAATGTGGATATGGAGACAGGACAACATGAGCATTGCTCAATTCATGTATACTACAAATAGGTAAATACACACACACACACACACACACACACATGCATGCACACATATACACAAAAGATGATTTCTTGTACTAAGTGATAAATCTATCTATCTATCGCTAGATGCCATAATCTCGTAAGGGGTGGCCATTTGACTTTGAGTTACTTGTTTTATGGGGAGGGGCACTAACCCTCCACCAACACACATGTTGACACATAGGGAGTGCATATGGTTTGGTTATATGGTTACCACCCAGAGTTGTAAATGGTTTCTTGGCTTACAGGACACCATTTGGCTTGTCACTCAATGTAAAACCGTCTGTAAAGGAAAGAAAAGCAATAAGTAGGGACAGGAAAGATGGGAGAAATAGGAAGAGAGGAGGGCAGGCACAGAAAAAAGAATGATAAAGGATAAGGAAGAAGTAGGAAGCACTACATCAAGTAAGTGGATGATGGTCACCACCAATGATGTAACATAAACATTTCTCACAACACCACTGAGTTTAAAGTCACTGCCATTAAGCCATTCATAATCTTTCATTTGTTAGTTTGCAATAAATATAGCAATGTTCCACGTATTCATCTACTAATCTATTGCCTGATGTTCCACCCTGCAACTTCATCTGGGGTGAAAAACAACAAAAATATTTTCATGATCATGCCCTTGTTTGATCATCCTATTTCACCTACCACAATATTCTTCCACATCACTTTTGATCTGCTTCTCCTCCATTCACCCAAACTTACCCCCCCCACATCACTTTCAGTCTACTTCTCATCCACCCATACTTGATCCTTCCACAACATTTTTGGTCTATTCCTCCATCCACTTATCCATCATTATTATGTCTCTCCCATCAATGTCCCACCCTCCAATAACTGTGTGGTTAAACTTCCATCGCCATCATATTACAGTAAAAGCTCAATTAACCGGAATGCATGGAGATTCTTCTAGTCCGGATATGGAATTTTCTGGATAATCGAATGTTACTCTTAGAAATTTTCTGGGAGGTCAAACAAATGATATAGTACCAAACTTGAGACTTTTTTTCATAAAGTACATTATTCAGCATCAGATACAGTACAGGTAAGATACAGTACAGGTACACTCACGGTCACTAATATCTGCCCAGGGGTGCCCCCTTCCTACCTCAGAATACCCAGGGAAGAGAGGAGGGGGGGATGAAACGAGCTCCAACCGCCACTACCCCAGCTCCCAACCATCCCCCATACCCCTACCAAACCCCCCACCCCACCCGTCATTCTTAACTAGCAGTTACATCTCAAGCTGATTTCATGCTTAACACCCTTGGTCCCACTACTAATACACACAAAGAACATTAGGATATGTTAAAAGAATATAGCTATCAACATGTTGCAGCAAGAAATTAATGCATTATGATGTTGACAGTAAAGCAAAAATGTTAACAAAGGCCACCTCAGGCCTCCTGTGTTGGGTGCACTGCTTTGCAAAAACACACACACACACACACACACACACACACACACACACACTGAAAAACACAGACATAAACACAACCAAACACGCAGGGACAGACACGGACACATGCAAACATCCAATGCATGAGGCCCAGGATGGCCGGTTAATGTTTTTGTTTTAATTTCAACGTTATAACGCATTAATTTCTTACTGCAGCATGTTCATAGTCATGTTATATACTTTTTACACATCCTAGCACTTTATATTTGTGTATTAGTAATGTGACTATGAGTGTAAAGTATGAGGTTAGCTTGAGATGTAACTGTCAGTTAAGAACGACGAGCTGGGGGCTGGGAGGGGTAGGGGTATGGGGGAGGGTTGGGAGCTGGGGTAGAGACAGGTGGAGCTCGTTTCGTCCCCACCTCCTGTCTTCCCTGGGTATATGGGGGTACGAAGGGGGCACCCCTGAGCAAAAATAAGTGATCATGAGTGTACACTACAATACACACAAAAAGACAGCAAGAGAAATTGTAGAGGACTGAACACAAACCAGCAAACATTACCAAAATTATTTAAAGAAAAATTTAGCATATGTAACAGGCCAAAATAATTTTGAAAACTTAGCTGCATACACTACTTTATCCTGTACTGTATAGAACTAATCGAGAATTACAGTGGGACGTCTGGTATCCAGAACAGTTTCGACCCCATGCTGGATTGAATTTGCGTTCCAATTATATGGATGTGCCGATGCATCGGATGCCAGTTAATCGAGCTTTTACTGTATTTCCCATTAATATATGATGAGATTAGAATAAAAAATCCGGAAAAGGAAACATCAAAAACAGAACTACCACCAGGATCAACATAGCCAGTGAAATGAGCCATACGTCCCTTCATTCAGCCTATATGTCTCATGAAATTTATGGGTTCACCCCATAGGCATACATCATCTGCACTATGTGCTTTATTTTATTCTTATTTCTCTTACCACTTGAGGAGCAGAAACCATTCTTTCAACTGCTAGGTTAAAACAGGAACCTCTACTATGCATTTTTTATTTTAATTGTCTTTGGCATCTGTGGACGCCCATTTAAGATTAAAGAGTACCATAGGCATCTTTTTTGCATGCTTCAATAAGTGTGGGCAGAAGGGAGTGAGTACTCAATGTTGCAGGCTATATATATATTGGGCCTCTCAGCTCTGCAGATTTAACCTTTTTCCATATTTTTGTGATGTGCCAGTAGTAGAGAGAGAGAGAGAGAGAGAGAGTTGGGAGCACTCACCATCCACTCACTCGATGTAGTGCTGCTCACGGGTGACTGCCCTTTCCTCTCTTCCTTCCTTCCTTTCTCTTATGTCCTTCTTTCTTTCTTCTTCTTTCTGTCTACAGATGACTCGACAATGAGTGACAAGTCATATGGTTTCCTGTACACCAGGAAACCATTTACAATGCAGGGTGGTAACCATATAACCAAACTATGCCTGACATACCCACACCCCACACACCACAGATACACATAGTTTCCTATGCAGATGATATAACACTTACATGCATGCACCAAAACGCAAACACAGCTGCACACATCATTCAACCTTACCTCAACACACTACACGAATGGTTCACCACAAACAGGCTCAAAATAGCTCCAGCCAAATCTACAGTGACTCTTCTCACAAACTGGACAGCAGAACACAGTCACATCCCACACCTCACCATAAAGAACACCCCCCTACCACACACACACACACACACACACACAAAATCCTTGGTGTAACATACAATACATCAATGTCATTTAAACAACACATCACAAACATTAAAAATAAAATAACACCAAGACTCAATGCTTTGAAGTCACTTGCCCATACAACATTCAGACACAACAAAGAAACTACCACCACAGTATACAAACAATACATACATTCAGTGATGAGTTATGCAAGCCCTCCGTGGGCTTCTAACCTCACCAAAACACACTACAACACTCTACAGACCATACAGAACAAGGCCCTAAAAATAATCACAGGCTACACAGCTACTGCACCCACAGACCACCTACATCAAGAAACCAAAGTCCTCAAAGTCAAGGATCACCTAGACATGAGAGGCACCCAGTTTCTTACTGCAGCCTCCACAAACCCACAACATCCACTACAGTACATGGCAGCACATCCACCCACACCAAGGAACTTCAAAACAACGCCCAGCACACGATACCATACACAAATACTGTCATCTCTTCCCCCTCACCCACCTCAGACCAGCTTCCAGAAGCATATCCACACTCAGATCACTCGCCGCTCCATTCAGTCACTTAAAGACAGCACACAGCTGCATGCACGGCCTCCTGACATCCACCCTTCTGAATCCTATCTTCCTCGTGAGGACAGGGTCCACTTGGCCAGGCTGAGATGTGGGCACCATCCAGCCCTCTTAAGCTACCAGAAGAGGCTAGATGACTCCGTCGCTGATGCCTGTCCAGGATGCAACACAGCACCCCATACTATTAAGCACATTATGGAAGACTGCATTGCCTACAATCACCTACGCCAACAACACAACATACACTCTTTGAGAGCGCTGTGGGAAAGCCCGGTCTCGGCCATGGCCTTCCTAAGGGACTCGGGGCTGTTCGGCCAGACTGCCTAGGGAACAACTACTACTACTACTACTATGGCACCTGGTGGTTTAGTTGGTAATTAAGGCACTCCAACCGGATTGAGCCTGTGTCAGTTTATATCCAAGGGATCGTTAGGGTGTATTGCTCACATAATGCCACTCAGGGATGAGTGAGGCTGGTCACTCTAATCATAAATGTCAGGACCAACTTGCCTAGTTCTGAGCTCCTACACTCCTCATGGGGCAACACAGGATTAGATGATGTATGTATGTACAGTATGTACCATATGTCCAGTAGTAGAAGTAATACTCTTTACTGATTTCTCTGACACTAATTTTGAAGGGTTGATGTTATTATAGCTCTGTAATACTGTAATAAGGTAAAGATTCACAATCAGTATGATTTACAAAACACTTTGGGTCAATGTGGGGTGATGGGATTTCAGCCATAATTAACTCCTCTGGTACTGAGGTGTATCATAAGGTAAACAAAATCTTGTGGTAGTTAGCATAATATGGAAAAATTATCATCTTAGCAACAAGGTTAATAGCAACTGTCTGCACCTCCAGTCTGAGAGGTTCATCCAAATGCAACTATAATCACTGTGAAAATTAGAAAAGTGTATTCATCACAGAAAAGAGATTGAGGATTCTATGATATTCACTTACACAAGAATACAACTCCAGGAGATTCATATCACCTGAATTATGGAATAAAATTTAAATACAGTGCTATCTACATTTCTTTCTTTATTACATTCCCACAATATAGTAAATTAGCAACAAAGTATGGAGCAATGGACAACAAGAGATTGAGTACAAAGGTGTATGACAGTGGGGCAGGTGAAAAGAATGAATTAATGGCAAAGGCTGGCATGTGGTGACAGTAGTACTAATTGCTGAGTAGGCAGCGTAATGTCTGGAATTTCTAGTGACAAAGTCATCCATCAAAGGATGGACCATCAGGAACTAGGTATACTGAAAGACTGATGGAGACAGAGTCACTGCTGAGCTGTTGTACTCCAGCCTGTCTGACTGAGCAGACCCATCAACCACAAGTATGTAACTGCCCCTACAGAGGCATCCTGTGCTGTGGGCTGATATTCCGAAGTGGCTCACAAAGTACAGAGATTAGTGTAGAGATAGGGACAAAAATTATTGGGTCCATTTTTGTCAAGCATGCATACTCCACAATTAAGATGAAAAAAATATACGGTATCCGTACAAAACTACTTCGTCTGCCACAAAAAGAATCATAAAAAGCGCACCAAGGTTGATAGAAATAGAGTACATACACATTCTTAACATGAAAGTATCATAACAGAGACAGACACCCGAGCTGACATTAGAAACATTAAAATTACGTGTAAATAAATACTGCACTGTAGTAGCAAGGTATGAATGTAGTGTTGTGTGATATGGAATGCTGTATCATCTATTAAGTTTATAATTTTAAGTAGTCATGAAAAATTCACATGACCAGAAAGTTGGCAATTTTCTTCCTTAATCCTTTCACACTGATACTGAATTTTTAATCTGATTTGGGATACCAGTAGATGATTTTGACCACCTGAAGAAGGACCTCTCATACTGAAATGGATAAAGGAAGAATAATGTAGTGGTAGGGTCATGAGTGGAGGACAAATATACAAAAGGAGGTTCCCAGCTGTTAAGTGGATGGAAAGGGGAGACCACAGATCAGGAAACAGAACAAAGGTTTTGGAGTCTATGCAGGATGGAAAGAGTGATGTAATGTAATCTGGATAAGGCAGTATAACTGACAAAGATTCCAGGGTACATTTTCAAGTAACAGACAGATACAATATACAGATAATCGGTGCCCATAATGCAAAAAAAATATCAGTTTTTAAACTGCACACAGAGACACCCAGCACTCAGTCTAAACATAACAATGATTCAAAACAAAGTTGTGTAAACCATGTCTTAGTACAGCTGTATGTGTTGTTCATACCTCACCCCATCCATATATGGGAATAATGGTCAGGATAAAGATATGATAATTGTTTCCCTTCTAGTTATTTTTTTTCTTAATTCAAGAAAGGAGGAGCCAAACGACAGGAGCCCATAAACCGTTCCTTCCAAGAAAAAAGAAGAAGAAGAAGAAAAAAAAAAAAACTGTGCCAAATTTGAGATCCATTCATTTCGAGATGCCTGGACACACTGTGTTTGAAAGACTGGAGATCGCAGTAGGCTGGAAATACAGACAGAGGGAGACGGTTTCAGAATTGACATGTTGCATAAATGAAAGCCTGGGAGTAATGGTTAACTCTTGCATTAGAGAGTTGGACAGAAATGGAATGAGAGTTTGTTGCAAGGCAGGTGCTATGTGCCCGTCGTAGAGGTGGAGGGATGCAAGCAGACAGTTCAGGGCAGCAGTGACCATTGAAGTAGCAATAGAAAAGAGATAAAGATGAAACAGTGCGGTGAAGAGACAGAGGTTGAAGGAAGCCAGTAAGGGGAGGAGAGTTAATGAGATGAAAAGCCCTTGACTCTACCTTATTGAGAAGAGCTGTATGCGGGGAGCCTCCCCACACATAAGAGTTGTACTCTACACAGGGATAAATAAAACCCATGTATAAAGTCAACAACTGTGCAACGGTAAAAAAAAGTACAGAGTCAGCTTAGCACACCTAACCTCTTGGAAGCAGATTTTAAAAGAGATGTACGGCAATATGATCTTTTCAAGATAAATCCTGAGAGAATGAAACCCCAAGTGTATTTAAGGATGATGCAGGATTGAGATGGATATTATTATACATTAGCGGTTACTCCTGTGAAAGATTTTGTCGGGTTGATAGGTGTAAGAACTGAGTCTTTGATGTATTAAAAACAACAAGACAACTTTTACCCCAGTCAGAGATACAAGCCAAGTCAGACATTAGGTGTGCCACTGCCTCATCCCTTGTTTGTTGAAGTAACTGCTGAGATGGATGTTGCAGGAATCAAATGGAAAGATGAAGGGTAGAATCATCAGCATATGAGTAGATAAGGTTAAATGTACATCTTAGAGAGTCATTGATGAATAAAAGGAAGAGAGTTGGTGATAGAACAGAGCCCTGAGGAACACCACTGCTGACAGATCTTGGAGAAGAATGGTGGCTGTCTACTATACAACAGCAGCTATAGAACAACCAGAAAGAAAGCCATAAATGAAGGGACAGACAGAAGGATAAAAACCGTAGGAGGGCAGTTTAGAAATTAATGATTTATGCCTAACTCGATCAAAAGCCTCTGAGATGTCAGGTGCAATGGCAAAGCTTTTGCCAAAGTCCCGAAAGGAGAATGACCAGGAGTCTGAAAGGTAGGTGAGAAGATCACCAGTGAAGAATCTCTGACGGAACCCATACTGACCATCGGAAAGAAGGTTGTTATAGGAAAGATTCTTTATCATTTTTCTGCTAAGAATAGACTCAAAAATTTTTGAGACACAGGATGTTAAAGCAACTGGGTGATAGTTAGAGGGTTGGGAATGGTCACCCTTCTTTGGGACAGGCTGAATGAGAGCAAACTTCCAGCAAGAAAGAAAGGTACAAGTTGACAGACAGAGGCAAAAAAGTTTACCTAGGCAGAGTGTCAGCACAGAAGCACAGTTCTCGAGGACAACAGGAGGGATCCCATCAGGCCCATATGCCTTGTAAGTATTGAGGCGAGTGGTGGCAAAAAATACATCAGTTGAAGAAATTTTAATGTCAGCCATGAGGAAGTCAGAGGAGGTAAGTGATGGAGGAACAGCACCAGAATCATCTAAGGTGGAGCTGGAGGAGAAAGTCTGAGTGAAGAGATCCGCTTTATCAGCTGAAGAAATAGCTACCAAGCCATCAGAATAGAAAAGAGGAGGGAAGGATGATGAGGTAAAGTTGTTAGAATGGTTTTAGGCAAGGTGCCAGAAGGAATGGGAAGAATTCGAGTTGGAATGTTCAGAGCATTTAATACAGATGAAATTACTATTAGCAGGGTGAACAACAGACT